>NC_041713.1:350000-450826 GCF_900700375.1 Denticeps clupeoides
CTAAGACTCCTGATAAGGCCGAACTTGTCAGGAATAGAACATTCTAGGGAATTGTTATTTAAAGGATCTGCTGCCTTTTATAGCTCTTCACAACGTATGTCAAGTCAAAATTTGGTGAACTCTGTAGCCATAGTAACCTTTCCGAGACCCTCCTAGCAACGTCTGCTCTTCCTCAGGAAGATGAAGAAGGCCAACCTCCCTCCTCCCATCCTCACATCGTTCTACCGAGGGACCACTGAGATGTTCTCTGCTGCTACATCACTGTCTGGTACGGGAACTGCACTGTCCCTGAGCAGAAGGTCCTGCAGCGGATAGTGAAGACAGCAGAGCGCATCATCTGGGTTCCACTTCCACCATCTCTAAGCTCTACCAGAAACACCTCGTCCCTCGAGCTCGGAACATAACAAAGGACTCTCACCACCTGTCACATGCCCTGTTCTCCATCCTAACATCTGGCAGACGGTTCCGCAGCATCAGAACAGTAACTGCCAGACACGGCAAGAGCTTCTTCTCCCAATCAGTCAGAGGCCTCAATGCACCGGCATCACCAAGACCACCACTCAACAAGAATGCACCTCCAGCCTTATACACCTGATAACATCCTGACCATTCTGCACGTGTTCATCTAGTCTTGTGTCCTGTTTGAAATGTCCAGCAGATCCACTTACAAGCATCTTACATGATGTTGTCCAGTTATGTCCTTGTTTAGTGTACAGAGGAGTTCTCTTAAGAGAGAACCTGTACTGTATTTAAGTTTTAGTGACTATAGTTTAGTTTAGTGTGTATATACATATCTTTTATAATGATTGCACTATGGGGGGTCTGTGTGAAATATTATTTTAATACCTGGTATACTGTGTACACCGTTGTACTGACAATAAACCAATTCTGAATGTTTAGAGAGTAACCAGTCCGGGTCTTCATTACGCACAGCAGGTTACGTACAGCAGGTTTACCGGCTAGATGGGGATGAGGTTAAAAGGATACAGAGATCAGTCCTGGTATTGGATGGGAGTCCAAGATACTGGATTTCCTGTCAGAGAGACCTCAGTCCGCCCGAATCGGCGAGAACGTTTCCAGCACCATCAAGCTGAGTACCGGAGCCCCTCAGGGCTGCGTTCTCAGTCCACTTCTGTTCACACTCCTGACTCACGACCGCACCGCCCTGCACAGCTCGAACCACATCATCAAATTCACCGACGACACGACCGCGGTGGGGCTCATCAGCAACAACGATGAGGTACAGCAGCTGGCCGCCTGGTGTAGTGAGAACAACCTGTCGCTGAATGTGGACAAAACGAAGGAAATGATTGTCGACTTCAGGAGAACTTGCCCCACCCACACCCCACTCAGCATCCACGGCTCCACGGTTGAGACTGTAAAAGACACCAAGTTCCTGGGAGTCCACATCTCAGACGATCTCACCTGGACCACCAACATCACCTCCATTACCAAAAAGGCCCAGCAGCGTCTCCACTTTCTGAGACGGCTGAAGCGAGCCAACCTGCCCCCTCCCACCCTCACCGCGTTCTACAGGGGCACCATGGAGAGTGTCCTGACCAGGTGCATCTCCGCCTGGTTCTACAAGCGCTGCATCAGAAGAGCCTCCTGCATCGTGCTCGACCCCTCACATCCATCACATGGACTTTTTACACTCCTTCCATCCGGCAGACGCTACCACAGCATCAGGTCTCGATGGACACTTTTTAACACTACATTTTTAGCTAAAATGTATATTTTGTATCTTATTTATTTATATATTGTATTTCATGTGACGCATCTGTTTTTTTGTTGTCTACTTTTATGTTGCACTGTGTAAACTGGAGCCAGGTCTTCTCGTCTCTCTGTACAATATATAGAAGAGATGACAATAAAGGTCACTTGAACTTGAACTTGAAGTGAGAACATGGTCCATCCTGGTTGTTCTCCCCACACGTTTCTCCAGGAGGGCGGTGATGGGCGGAGCTACACCTGTCCTGCAGCCAACCAGCCTGCTCTGCGTTTCATTTCACACTATTACAATATTCATTCAGGAACATTAAGGAATATTCCCACTTTCCAGGTATTAAGAAGCGTATTATAACACCTCTTTTTATTCGTAATGACAACTTTCATCACTCTACATGTCGTACAATGAGGATTTAATGAGAATTTCAGGAGAACTTTGCTCTGTCTCCTGTGAGAAGTTGCAGAGTCCCGCCGCCAGGCCCGTCCTTCCCCGCCGCAGCTCCGCGGTAAACGAGCGCCGCCTCTGCGCTCTCGTCACCGGCGTAACCCGGACGTGAAGCGCCGCCTGGAGAAGGTCCGCTCCGGTCGCCCCGTGTGTTCGGGTGGAAAGAGCTGGATCCGCCGCCGCCGAGAGCCCGAGGACCCGCAGCCGGTAAGCCTCCCTCTGTCTGCGGGGAGCGGGTTTAATTCCGCAGGCGGGTCCCGGTTCTCCGCTTTCACCCCCTTTATTCAGGCTGCACGGTTAGCTAAGCGGCTAGGCTAGCTGGTGCCCGAGGAGGCGACATGCGACACCCGTGCGGCAGTGACGGCGCTGGGTCCCCGCCGCGTCCCCGCCGGGGGTCGGAGCGGCTGGCGGCCTCGGGACTGCGCGGTTACCGGATCTTCTGCGATTTCGCCTTTATTTATTGTAGCTTGGGAGATGGGGCCTGTGCGTCAATTCACCCCTGCCAAATAGTGATCCAACGTGCGCGATATTCTACGCGCTTGCGCAGTGTGCCGTTCTTGCGTATCCTGCCAAATAGTGGTATTTACCGTGTTTTCCTGTGACGCGCATGCGCAGTGAGGCGCTGCGGGGTGATGTTGCCAGAAAGTGAGCTGGAGCTCCAGAAGTGGAGGCTGCTGTTGCTGCAGTGCAGAAGATGTGATTAGGAGGTTTACATGGACATGTTGTCAGAACACGTTCCTCCCCGGCACCCGTTACCCGTCCGTGAAACCTCCCTGATGCGGCAGGTTCTGCTGCTTTCCCTGCGTTGTGACCCGCTTTCTTCTAATCCAATACTAGTATTCAGGGCTCGATAGCGTCATGATGTTTAATCATTATTCCAACACCAGCACGTAAACAGCCCATTACTGCACAGAAGACCCACAAACAGCTCTTACTGCATTATTTTATTCTTTTATAAAGGATTATCAATTAATCTTCCAGTTTGTTAGAATATTATTGGGGCAGTGGTGGCCTAGTGGTCCCGCAATCAGAAGGTTGTGGGTTTGCAAGCCGACCTGCGAAGGTCCCACTGAGGTCCCCTTGATCTCAGAACCGTCCCCACGCACTGCCTGTCATGGTGCCCACTGTAACCAAGGGTGACGGTTAAATACAGAGGACACGTTTCACTGTGTCACCGTGTGCTGTGCTGCAGTGTTTCGACATTCACGTCAATGGAAGTTATTGCTTTGCTATATAGTTGAATTGTAATATGATGTAATTATATTAGTATTACTTCCCAATAAATGTGTGTTGTGTTATAAACCGATTCCCATGAAACCAGTGACTTTTATAGTTTGGGTCGTAATAAATGTGGAAAGTTCTTGTCTTCCTGGCCGTGATGTTGTTAATGATTATGAGTCTGTAATTTGCTCATCATACTTCACACGACGCTCCGGAGCTAAAACTTCCCTGGGAAATTATCCGGAATGTGAAACGGTGGAATGGCGGTTTCATTGGGAAAACTTTGGCTCCATCTTTAATTGTTCGCCACTCTTGGCGGATTTTCCTTCGCTGGATGGAAAGGCAGAAATTTATTTTTTCCGGTTCTCATTTCTCCGATGATAAATGTTCTCTACATAATGGCGGTTTTTAATAACGTTCCGTGCCGTGTGTCATTTTCTGAAGATGTAACGTCCAAGCCAGGAGAGGGTGGAGCAGCGTGTTTGGAAAAACATGAAAGAATTCCAGGTGGAAAAATGGGAACGGGATTCCTGGTCGGATTCCTTCATTAGTCATTCCGACGTGCGTGCGATTCGTGCTGATTGTTTGGAGGATTGCGGAGAAGCGGATTTCTAAATTTAGCGGAAGGCCCGGGGCGTTCCTCTCTCATCTTCTGATGTCCGAGATGTTTTACCACGTTCAGCCCCTCACCCTTCAGGATGGGGATCCTGTGTGTGTATATGGTGCGTGTGTATGGTGTGTATATGGTGCGTGTGTATGGTGTGTGTATGGTGTGTGTGTGTGTATGGTGTGTGTGTGTGTGTGTGTATATGGTGCATGTGTATGATGTGTGTGTGTGTATGGTGTGTGCGTGTGTGCGTGTGTGTGTATATGGTGCATGTGTATGATGTGTGTGTGTATAAGGTGTGTGTGTGTGTGTGTGTATATGGTGCGTGTGTGTATATGGTGTGTGTGCGTGTGCGTGTGTATATGGTGCGTGTATATGGTGTGTGTGTGTGTATATGGTGTGTGTGTGTGTGTGTGTGTATATGGTGCGTGTATATGGGTGTGTGTGGTGTGTGTGTAATGTCTGTGTGTGTGTGCGTGTATATGGTGCGTGTGTGTATATGGTCTGTGTGTGTATGGATGGTGTGTGTGTGTGTGTGTATATGGTCTGTGTGTGTATGGATGGTGTGTGTGTGTGTGTGTATATGGTCTGTGTGTGTGTGTGTGTGTGTGTGTGTGTGTGTGGACGAGAATCGGCTCGTTTTTCATGCCGCTGATTGCCGCTGTTGAGGGATTGAATTTGTTTGTGGGGGAAATTGGAATATGGATCGCGCCTCACAAATGGCTGCCTGCTCCACAGATCCTGGATGAAATATTTTATTTCTTTCTCTTGCTGCTGTTGAATGTGTGTGTGTGTGTGTGTGTGTGTGTGTGTGTGTGTGTGTGTGTGTGTGTGAGTGAGAGAGCGAGAGAGCGAGACAGAGACATCGCCAGTATTCCAGCTTTTTCCAAACTGTTAAGCAATTTTCTCTGGGATGAATAAAGTTTTCTGATTCTCTTACACACACACACACACACACACACACACACACACACACACACACCATACACTATACACACACACACTAACACATACCATACATACACACACACACACACACACACACACACACACACACACTAACACATACCATACATACACACACACACACACAACACACACATACAGACACACACACACACACACACACATACCATACACACACACACACACACACTATACACACACACACACACACACCCACACACCATACACTATACACACACACACACACACACACACACCATACACTATACACACACACACACACTAACACATACACCATACATACACACACAAACACACAGGTTGGTGGAGATGTCGAACAGTACACTGGCGCTCCGGCTGAACCAGTGAAGATGATGGAGGTCTCAGGTTGGTGGTGATGTGGTAGTTGTAGGAGGAACAGTAGAACAGCGCTCCGGCTGAACCAGTGAGGATGATGAAGGTCTCAGGTTGGTGGTGATGTGGTAGTTGTAGGAGGAACAGTAGAACAGCGCTCCGGCTGAACCAGTGAGGATGATGATGGTCTCAGGTTGGTGGTGATGTGGAACAGTAGAACAGCGCTCCGGCTGAACCAGTGAGGATGATGATGGTCTCAGGTTGGTGGAGATGTGGAACAGTACACTGGCGCTCCGGCTGAACCAGTGAGGATGATGATGGTCTCAGGTTGGTGGTGATGTGGAACAGTAGAATGGTGCTCCGGCTGAACCAGTGAGGATGATGATGGTCTCAGGTTGGTGGAGATGTGGAACAGTACACTGGCACTCCGGCTGAACCAGTGAGGATGATGAAGGTCTCAGGTTGGTGGTGATGTGGAACAGTAGAATGGTGCTCCGGCTGAACCAGTGAGGATGATGATGGTCTCAGGTTGGTGGTGATGTGGAACAGTACACTGGCGCTCCGGCTGAACCAGTGAGGATGATGATGGTCTCAGGTTGGTGGTGATGTGGAACAGTAGAATGGCGCTCCGGCTGAACCAGTGAAGATGATGGAGGTCTCAGGTTGGTGGTGATGTGGTAGTTGTAGGAGGAACAGTAGAACAGCGCTCCGGCTGAACCAGTGAGGATGATGAAGGTCTCAGGTTGGTGGTGATGTGGAACAGTACACTGGCACTCCGGATGAACCAGCGAAGATGATGGAGGTCTCAGGTTGGTGGTGATGTGATAGTTGTAGGAGGAACAGTAGAACAGCGCTCCGGCTGAACCAGTGAGGATGATGAAGGTCTCAGGTTGGTGGTGATGTGGAACAGTACACTGGCGCTCCGGCTGAACCAGTGAAGATGATGGAGGTCTCAGGTTGGTGGTGATGTGGTAGTTGTAGGAGGAACAGTAGAACAGCGCTCCGGCTGAACCAGTGAGGATGATGATGGTCTCAGGTTGGTGGAGATGTGGAACAGTACACTGGCGCTCCGGCTGAACCAGTGAGGATGATGAAGGTCTCAGGTTGGTGGTGATGTGGAACAGTACACTGGCACTCCGGATGAACCAGCGAAGATGATGGAGGTCTCAGGTTGGTGGTGATGTGATAGTTGTAGGAGGAACAGTAGAACAGCGCTCCGGCTGAACCAGTGAGGATGATGAAGGTCTCAGGTTGGTGGTGATGTGGAACAGTACACTGCCGCTCCGGCTGAACCAGTGAGGATGATGATGGTCTCAGGTTGGTGGTGATGTGGAACAGTAGAATGGTGCTCCGGCTGAACCAGTGAGGATGATGATGGTCTCAGGTTGGTGGAGATGTGGAACAGTACACTGGCACTCCGGCTGAACCAGTGAGGATGATGAAGGTCTCAGGTTGGTGGTGATGTGGAACAGTAGAATGGTGCTCCGGCTGAACCAGTGAGGATGATGATGGTCTCAGGTTGGTGGTGATGTGGAACAGTAGAATGGTGCTCCGGCTGAACCAGTGAGGATGATGATGGTCTCAGGTTGGTGGAGATGTGGAACAGTACACTGGCACTCCGGCTGAACCAGTGATGGTGATGATGAAGGTCTCAGGTTGGTGGTGATGTGGTAGTTGTAGGAGGAACAGTAGAACAGCGCTCCGGCTGAACCAGTGAGGATGATGAAGGTCTCAGGTTGGTGGTGATGTGGAACAGTAGAATGGTGCTCCGGCTGAACCAGTGAGGATGATGATGGTCTCAGGTTGGTGGAGATGTGGAACAGTACACTGGCGCTCCGGCTGAACCAGTGAGGATGATGAAGGTCTCAGGTTGGTGGTGATGTGGAACTGTAGAATGGCGCTCCGGCTGAACCAGTGAGGATGATGATGGTCTCAGGTTGGTGGAGATGTGGAACAGTAGAACGGCACTCAGGCTGAACCAGTGAGGATGATGAAGGTCTCAGGTTGGTGGTGATGTGGAACAGTAGAAAGGCGCTCCGGCTGAACCAGTGATGGTGATGATGAAGGTCTCAGGTTGGTGGAGATGTGGAACAGTAGAACGGCGCTCCGGCTGAACCAGTGATGGTGATGATGAAGGTCTCAGGTTGGTGGAGATGTCGAACAGTACACTGGCGCTCCGGCTGAACCAGTGATGGTGATGATGAAGGTCTCAGGTTGGTGGAGATGTGGAACAGTAGAACGCCGCTCCGGCTGAACCAGTGAGGATGATGAAGGTCTCAGGTTGGTGGAGATGTGGAACAGTAGAACGGCGCTCCGGCTGAACCAGTGATTATGATGGAGGTCTCAGGTTGGCGGTGATGTGGTAGTTGTAGGAGGAACAGTAGAACAGCGCTCCGGCTGAACCAGTGAGGATGATGAAGGTCTCAGGTTGTTTGAGATGTGGAACAGTACACTGGCGCTCCGGCTGAACCAGTGAGGATGATGATGGTCTCAGGTTGGTGGAGATGTGGAACAGTAGAATGGCGCTCCGGCTGAACCAGTGAGGATGATGAAGGTCTCAGGTTGTTTGAGATGTGGAACAGTACACTGGCGCTCCGGCTGAACCAGTGAGGATGATGATGGTCTCAGGTGGTGGAGATGTGGAACAGTAGAACGGCGCTCCGGCTGAACCAGTGAGGATGATGAAGGTCTCAGGTTGGTGGAGATGTGGAACAGTAGAACGGCGCTCCGGCTGAACCAGTGAGGATGATGAAGGTCTCAGGTTGTTTGAGATGTGGAACAGTACACTGGCGCTCCGGCTGAACCAGTGAGGATGATGATGGTCTCAGGTTGGTGGAGATGTGGAACAGTAGAACGGCGCTCCGGCTGAACCAGTGAGGATGATGAAGGTCTCAGGTTGGTGGAGATGTGGAACAGTAGAACGGCGCTCCGGCTGAACCAGTGATTATGATGGAGGTCTCAGGTTGGCGGTGATGTGGTAGTTGTAGGAGGAACAGTAGAACAGCGCTCCGGCTGAACCAGTGAGGATGATGAAGGTCTCAGGTTGTTTGAGATGTGGAACAGTACACTGGCGCTCCGGCTGAACCAGTGAGGATGATGATTGTCTCAGGTTGGTGGAGATGTGGAACAGTAGAACGGCGCTCCGGCTGAACCAGTGAGGATGATGAAGGTCTCAGGTTGGTGGAGATGTGGAACAGTAGAACGGCGCTCCGGCTGAACCAGTGAGGATGATGAAGGTCTCAGGTTGTTTGAGATGTGGAACAGTAGAACGGTGCTCCGGCTGAACCAGTGAGTATGATGAAGGTCTCAGGCTGGTGGAGATGTGGTAGTTGTAGGAGGAACAGTAGAACGGCGCTCCGGCTGAACCAGTGATGGTGATGATGAAGGTCTCAGGTTGGTGGAGATGTGGAACAGTAGAACGGCGCTCCGGCTGAACCAGTGATGGTGATGATGAATGTCTCAGGTTGGTGGAGATGTGGAACAGTAGAACGGCGCTCCGGCTGAACCAGTGATAGTGATGATGAAGGTCTCAGGTTGGTGGAGATGTGGAACAGTAGAACGGCGCTCCGGCTGAACCAGTGAGGATGATGAAGGTCTCAGGTTGGTGGAGATGTGGAACAGTACACTGGCGATCCGGCTGAACCAGTGAGGATGATGAAGGTCTCAGGTTGGTGGAGATGTGGAACAGTAGAATGGCACTCCGGCTGAACCAGTGAGGATGATGAAGGTCTCAGGTTGGTGGAGATGTGGTAGTTGTAGGAGGAACAGTAGAACGGCGCTCCGGCTGAACCAGTGATGGTGATGATGAAGGTCTCAGGTTGGTGGAGATGTGGAACAGTAGAACGGCGCTCCGGCTGAACCAGTGATGGTGATGATGAAGGTCTCAGGTTGGTGGAGATGTGGAACAGTAGAACTGCCCTCCGGCTGAACCAGTGATGGTGATGATGGAAGGTCTCAGGCTGGTGGAGATGTGGAACAGTAGAACTGCCCTCCGGCTGAACCAGTGATGGTGATGAAGGTCTCAGGTTGGTGGAGATGTGGAACAGTAGAACGGCGCTCCGGCTGAACCAGTGATGGTGATGAAGGTCTCAGGTTGGTGGAGATGTGGAACAGTAGAACGGCGCTCCGGCTGAACCAGTGATGGTGATGATGAAGGTCTCAGGTTGGTGGAGATGTGGAACAGTACACTGGCGATCCGGCTGAACCAGTGAGGATGATGAAGGTCTCAGGTTGGTGGAGATGTGGAACAGTAGAACGGCGCTCCGGCTGAACCAGTGAGGATGATGAAGGTCTCAGGTTGGTGGAGATGTGGAACAGTAGAACGGCGCTCCGGCTGAACCAGTGAGGATGATGAAGGTCTCAGGTTGGTGGAGATGTGGAACAGTAGAACGGCGCTCCGGCTAATGAGAAAAGTGGCGAGCGGTACGGTGACGCTGGAATCGATACCAGGCTGAAATGGGCTGGTTCTCCGGCGCGGTGATGGCGGCTGGAATATGAAACTCGGCGGCCTGATTGTCCGAACAGCCCAGTGCGTATCGATCGGACTTCGCTTCCAATTACAGCCCCTGAGCGCCGTCACGGCAACCGCGTCCCTGTTACACAACAAAGTACGGTGCCGTACGGACTCATTTATTAACTGTGATTGTTCTGGAACTGCAGCCATTCTGGACTCTTCTGTATGATGCAGGATACGTGAAAATAACGGTGTTTTGGATGCTGCAGTTTAACCTTCTGTAGAATCATAACCTGCTCTGGCTGGATCATGAAGGTACAGCAGAAAAATCAATTATACAATGTCGTTCAGGGATCAACTTGGGATCATTTTTTATGATCACGATAGCCAAGTAACGTAAAACTAGCAAAGAGCGAAACGGCTGGAAATTCGCGGCCCTCCTCCGCGCCATTTCCACTCACGTTATTACAACAGGAACGGGGAACATGACGTTGGCCAGAACCAAACCATTTAAAAAATAAATGGCACTGCTAATATTAGAATAATATCAGAATAATTATGAGCAAATTGAATGTTCAGTATGGGAAAGTATATTGTGGTATATTGTGAACCTGTTACGTTTGTTACGTTTGTGTGTGTGTGTGCGCTTATTTTTTTTCTTCCATTAAATGAACAGATAAACAGAAACAAGATAAATCTGTATTCATTTTGTGGGGTTTATTCTTATAAATGAACCATCTTTAATCTAATTGATTATATTAGTCATCTGATTCTGCTTTTGTGTAGTGTTCAGGATTCAACGTTCTGTTAAAACGTTTGTGTGTGCATGTGTGTGTTTGTGTGTGTGTGTGAGAGAGAGAGAGAGAGAACAGATCACCGGATGTAACATAATGGAGGGAATAATGGTCGCAGGTTTCTTCATAAAATAAATGAGTTCAGTTTTGCCACTGGCGCTCCTTTAATTTGTATGCAAATTCTATGCAAAACAGCAACAAAAAACCCCACCCTAAATTCCAGTCCTGGATTAAGAGCTGCTGTACTTTCTGTCATTTTCTGTATTTGTATCTTATTATAATAATTTTATAGACAAGAACGGGGAATAAAAGAGTATAAAATACGAGCAGTTTGAACAGAATGGACTGTAGGGACGACGGAGAAGACCTGCCGCGCTCACTAAATAGATTATTTGACCGGCGCTTCCACTCCACGCATCCATGCGAACAGAAGATCAGAGTGCAGGAGATGCTGAGATGATCTTCAGATGTTCTTCAGGCGCAGTTTAATAGGACAGTTTGGTGTGTGATGGTGCTGCGGTCTACACCAGAAAATAATATTTTTTTCCCTGTAAAATATCTCAAATAGCTAATAAAGTGTTGAAAATTCACTTCATTATCAATACGTTGCGATGCAGAATCATCCGATGCTATACAGAACATGATGGATGACATCATAATGACGTTGCTTGGTGATTTTCTAGTTCGAAATTAATAAAGTAAAATAAAGTGAAGTGATTGTCACATGTGATGCACAGCACACGGTGCACACAGTGAAATTTGTCCTCTGCATTTAACCCATCACCCTGAGTGAGCAGTGGGCACCATGACAGGCGCCCGGGGAGCAGTGTGTGGGGACGGTGCTTTGCTCAGGGGCACCTCAGTGGTACCTTGGCAGATCGGGATTTGAGCCGGCAACCTTCTGGTTACGGGGCCGCTTCCTTAACCGCTAGGCCACCACTGTTGAACGCCCGCTGCAACAAAGTCCAAGTACTACTGAAAGTTGGCCATCGACCCGACGTACAGATACACAACACAGTAAGTTGGGCACTTTTAACGCAGACGCTTGTGCTGAACGGCCATGTGGACGCTTTAAAAATGCTCCCCTGACTCAGCGAACGCCCTAAAATCGCCTGGTTCAGACGTACGTGTGAATACCGTAATCACTGATTACGTATTTCAGAACATCGTGTGAAGTCATGTACAGAAAGGAACAGATCGAGAATCATGAGACGGTGGCGGTTAACGCCTCTAATGTCTAATGAGGCTGGAGATTGGGGTTGTGCAGCTTCTGCAGGTTTGTATGTTGGTATAATTTCTTAGAAGATCTACTTGTCAAGCATCAATAATCGGAACGGGTTCCCAGATGATTCGTATATATCAGTATAAGTCTGCTGGAATTCGGGTCAGAAAGCACCACTAGGTGGCGCTGTTGGCAGGTTGCCTTGTGACCACATGTCAGATGTGATGTCACCCTCAGTGCGCCTGATCCAGGGTGCTGTCCTGTGGTTTGGCATCATTAAACTGGGTAGAAGTGAAAACCCGGTCTGGATTTGTACTGGAGTTGTGAGAGATTTCACCGACGTGTATGAACGACTGAACACACACACACACACACACACACACACACACGTGGTTTTATAACGACATCAACACCTCCACACCAAAGTCACGTATCAGTCGGTGTCCATCTCCACCGCTCCTCCTCCACGTCTACAGCACCTGTGTCACCATTGTGGTTCCGCTGGGTTTAATGATAAATCAATTCAAGTTAAAGTGTGCGTGTGTGTGTGTGCTTGTGTGTGTCTGAAATAAAACATCTTTACAGAGTGTCGAGTGTCACACACACACAGTCAGCTGGTTGGATCAGGTTCCTGTCAGAGGTGGATTTGAATTCACATTTAAATTGGCTGCTGGATTAGTTTGTGTGGTGTTATGGCAGGAAACACACACACACACACACACACACACACACACTTGACTCTGCTGTTCTCTTGTCGTTTCCATCTGTTACATGGTTTCACTCGGAATGATTCCCTTTTTCTTGCTTCTGTATGCGTTTCTTTATAATTCTCCTCCCGCTGCTGTGTGTGTGTGTGTGTGTGTGTGTGTGTGTGTGTGTGTGTGTGTGTGGATGCTCTGGTCATATTTAGATCAGTTTAGAATGCTGCGCTGTTCTGTATGTTCCATGCAGCAGCAGGAACAGTTCTGTCCCATGTTGTGTCTTCTTTTCTACTTCGCTGAAGGGCCAGTGGTGGCCTGGCGGTTAAGGAAGTGGCCCCGTAATCAGAAGGTTCGAATCCCGATCTGCCGAGGTTCCACTGAGGGGCCACTGGTTAAAGTGAAGTGATTGTCACATTTTTACATTTACGGCATTTATGAGACGCCCTTATCCAGAGCAACTAAGTCAGTAGTTACAGGGACAGTCCCCCCCTGGAGACACTCAGGGTTAAGTGTCTTGCTCAGGGACACAATGGTAGTAAGTGGGGTTTGAACCCGGGTCTTCTAGTTCATAGGTGAGTGTGTTACCCGCTAGGCTACTACCACTTTCACTTTACTCCTGAGGGCCCTGCCTTCATCTTTGGGTTCTGTGCCTTAAACACCATTAATGTTCCATGTGAACTTGTTCCCTCAGATGAGAACTCGATGTTCTGATACTGTTTTCATTTCCAGTTATGAGGTTATTATGCACATGAGGCCTGAAGCTATTTATATGATCCACTCATGACCCGTCAAGGTTCTACGTATTTATTATTTCTTACATAATGAAGCAGTAAGATCCCAGAATGCCCTGCGTATTGCTGGTGTGCTTCCTACATGTATTGATTTATTGATGTGGAACGTCTCGTCCTGGCTAATTACAGGTTCTCTTCCAACAGGGTGTCAAAGTGGAGGAATGCTCTCAGATGGACCTCTGAAGGTGCTCTCCTCTTGGTTCTCTGACCTTCTCCTTTCATTTCGGTCTCTTTGTGTTGACTGGATCAACAAACATGAGCATTGAGTTACGGTCTAACACGTTCTGGGTCCATGATCAGTTCTTGGTTGGTCCTCACAGAATATTCCGAGTTGTTCTATGAGCCCGTCACCGGTTTCATGTGAGACCTAGAATCTCAACTAGTATTACTTTTGCTGCTTTTCTCCTTCGTTGAAGTCCACATTCCTTGGAGGACCTGGTCTTTGCTTTGTTGTTCTGAGACCTGCCCGACATTTGACCTCGAATCTGGCCTTTGGGGGCTTTGGGTTTTTTCTCTGTTGGCATCTGCACATTTCCGGTATTTAACATTTCGCCTGGAATGGACACACCTGTTCGGAACAGAACATCCTGTTTAGTAGTGATGGTGTGAGGACGGAGGAGTGGAGATGTCCCAGTCGATGCTTCTGGTTGTGAATTATGACGAGAGACGGGCTGTATGGCCACTTCTGGACTCGCTGTATGTTCTGTATGTTCTTTTTGGGGCAGTGGTGGCCTAGCGGTTAAGGAAGCGGCCCCGTAATCAGAAGGTTGCCGATCCGCCAAGGTGCCACTGAGGTGCCACTGAGCAAAGCACCGTCCCCACACACTGCTCCCCGGGCGCCTGTCATGGCCGCCCACTGCTCACTCAGGGTGATGGGTTAAATGCAGAGGACACATTTCACTGTGTGCATCGTGTGCTGTGACGATCACTTCACTTTACTTTAGAGCTCATGACCTGCTTCAGAACTGGCTGAGGCTTGTGAAAGAGAACATGGTCAATCGTGGTGCAGATGGAGTAACCACTGATTCTGATGGTTCTTTAATGTGACTCGCGGTAATGAACGTTCCCTCCTTCGCCTCATCACACGTCTCAGATGAAATGAGCCCAACTTCATTAAACTCTTCCAATCAGCACAAGTGAAAGTAAGCAGAACCCAGGCGGAACAGGCCCCAGATCAGTGTTATTAAAAGTGAGCCGTGTGCGGTTCCTCTTCTTTGTTCTCAGTTCCACGCTGTCGGTGGTGGGCAGACGGACGGACGGACGCAGCAGCTGGCCCTGCCATGGCAGATCCAGCCCTCGCAGATGTGTGACGGACTTTGATCTTGACTCGGTGAGTAGCACCTGCGCTGTGGCACTGGAGGAGGGGACAAATTATTCTCTGTCACTCATTGGGACAGCATGATCAAACGGATCGGCGATCGGCTGATCAAGTCTGACGTAATTCTGGTTTTAAACCGCACAGCACGCCTACAGATACAGTAAAATGGCGAGGCCGAGCGGAGTTTGGGACAAAGGACAACAATGACTGAAAGAATTGAACGAGGGGGGCGAGTGAAGTACCAGACGTTCAGCAGAACCCGGGGCGTGGTTCACCACCCTCACAATCCCACCACGTAATCGGTTTCTATAGATACCGCCCCCTAGGCCATACATACACAATTTCCTTCGGGATTAATAAAGTTTGATTAAAGTTTCTGATTATAAATCAAGAAAATCTGCCACATTCACCAATTTTACTCACAAATGTACATGAAAAATGAGGATGATGATGATGAGGAATTTAAAATGTAGAGACAATATTCACAAAGAATACAATTATACCTCAGCATGATTAGTGAAAGTGACGTGATGGTCATTGTGAAACACTGCAGCACAGCACACGGTGACACGGTGAAACGTGTCCTCTGTATTTAACCAGTGGGCACCATGACAGGCGCCCGGGGAGCAGCGTGTGGGGACGGGACCTTTATCAAGGGGACCTCAGTGGCACCATCGGCACTCGAACCCACAACCTCCTGATTGCGGGTCCACTTCCTCACCCGCCAGGCCACCACCGGCCCTGTGTTGAAATGTGTGAAAGGAAGGACGTGAGTGAGTGATGCAGCCTGAAGGTCCACACCTTCACGATTAGCTGTCCAACGTTAGCATCTCATTCCACTGCTGTTCTAGTTGAGGGTGGTTTTCCCTGCGTGGACTCTCAAGCGGGACTCTACACGTGTCTCAGTATTTGATGATGTGGGACGTTCAGTATGACCTGAGTGTTTCTGTATTTCAAGCAGTCTCAGCCTGACGATGATGATGATTATCGGTGTGTTGTGTTCACATTGATGAACCTGTTGTGTATACGTACGGATGTTCTACATGTACTTTAATTAGGTACTGGACCTCGGTATCAGCTGCTCGTTCTTTCCGGAGGTTCCCAGTGGAACCCAGTCCATCTTCATCTGCACCTCGCCCGTCCTCATCACGTCCCCTCTCGCGGGCTCTTTCTGTTGTTGTGGTTGCTGGGGTAACGGCGGTGTTGGGATCGGTCCTGTTTAAAATGATTATCTGAATGGAGTCTCTGCTCTCCATCTCTTTCTCTCCGTTCTCTTTGGTCTCTCACTCTTTTCATCTCCTCGTGATCCTCGTTCCAGCCGCCTCCCCCCTTCTCCAGGTTTCAGCAGCCTCTTCATTTTCACCGTCACCTCGTTCCCTTTGTCCTGTTGTCTGGTTTCCGGGGTGACTGTGATTGGGTGGAGGTGGCAGGAACGTGTCCGTCTGGAATGACGCGCTCGTGCTGCTCCACAGAGCCGCTCTTCTTTAATGGGCGGCTTCTCCTTACTTTTACTCAAACTTCTGCAGTGTTTTCATCCCTCTTCAGCATGTGTGTGTGTGTGTGTGTGTGGTCTGATGACTCGTAATGAAGAAAGAAGAATGGTGTGGAGCAGCGTTAGAACACCTGACCTCACCATCTGGAGATCTTCCAGAGTGTAGCGCTTCCAGGATCAGGTGTCCTCTGCCCACCCTGGCATGACTTCATCATGGAGATGGTGGTTCCTGGAGATGTAGAGCAACAGCCAATCATCAGCGAGTTCAGCCTGACCGTGACTATCACCTGGAACCCAGCGGAATCAAGGCGTGGTTTTTATACTCTGTTCTGATCATGGATGCAGGCTGTACATCTCAAGCCTTGAAAACGACACACAATCACGTCATGAACTACGGTCCCATCACAGCTCCATCTGGTGGTGCTTCCTTATGTGACATTGGTTCTGTGGGGTTGAGGTCTTGTGTTATAGTGCCCCCTTTTGTGCATTATTGTTGTGCATATTACCCACAGTTCATCACAATATTTTGTGTGTGTGTGTAAATTTGGTAATTGGGTGTCTGTGCTGGAGCTGGTATCTCCTCTGTCGTGGTGGGATCATCAGACAGATGGAGCTGAACTTATTAACGCCGGTACCTTCCTGAAAAGAGCAGAAAAGAGCAGCGTATTGCCCCTCCTCTCCAGCTCTCGTCTCATGAAAAGAGCAACACCTCACCCGTCTCCGTCCTTTCTTCCGCGTTCTCCAGGCGGTCTCGGGCGGGGCGTGCTGGGGTTTGGTGTGTGCGTTCCTTCATTAGAGGCCCACGGTGGCGTCTCTGGACTCGAGGACCTTTCATTTCTCCATCGCTGGCTCCTTTTTACAAAAACTGGCAGATGTGACCTTTGTCCCCATGACGTCACTGTCCTCTGCAGATCTTCCTCCATGGTGTTCAGTCTGTAGAACACTGCTGGACTGGAGCTTCAGTTGTTTACCAGTTTATGCTTTATGCTGAGTTAATATTTCCTGATTCCACTTACAATTAGAGGCGTTAATGAAGGTGACTGGAATTCGGAGATACACAGCAGCACAGCACACGGTGCACACAGTGAAACGTGTCCTCTGTATTTAACCATCACCTTTGGTGAGCAGTGGGCACCATGACAGGCGCCCGGGGAGTAGTGTGTGGGGACGGGACCTTCATCAAGGGGACCTCGGTGGCACCTTGGCGGATCGGGACTCGAACCGGCAACCTCCTGATTATGGGGCTGCTTCCTTAACCCCGCCCCCCTGCTGCTGGCTCTCTGCTTGAGGAGGTGCAGATGCTGCTGGAGCACCTGCTGTAATTGTTTGGGAAAGAATGAGGCAGGAGGGAGGGGTGGAGAAGATGAGAGGTGCGTGAGGGCCACGCCCTGCGCCTTGATTCAGATTGGTCTCTAATTGGAAAGACGCCGTTCTGGCTCGTTTTGGGATCCTACTTTTTTTGACCTCTAGGACGGGGTGTTACATCTTGGTGACCTGGTGGAGATGCTGGAACGATTCCTGTCATCACGATGCAGCAGGGGGACGGATAAAAGGGAGGTGTGGTGGCACATGGGTTGCGCGCCAGCGCTACTGTCGGGCCGATTTGGCCATGGCGGCAGGATCAGAAGAGATTACTACCAACGGCAGGGAGGGGGGTGGTTGAAGTGGCTTTGTCTCCTCCACCCAGGACTCGCGCTTATTATGGCGCTCTGTAAACACGCCTGAAATCCCCCTGAGAGCGATAATTCACCTGCAAAGTCACGCTGGAGGACAGTCACAAGGGGGAAAATAAAACCACATTTACTAATGCTGAATTCTAGAATCGTGTTATTGACCGCTGTCTGAATAGAATAAGTCTTTTCGGCGGCCTGTCGTAATTTTAGTTTTAGTCGAGTCGTTGCGTCCAGCTGTCATTTTAGTCTTTATTAGTCTTGGTCAAGTCTCAGTTGACACAATGTAAGCATTTTAGTCAGAATTATCCATGTATATTTGAGTCTAGTTTTATTAAATGAAATTTTATTTGTATTAATGCAATTCTATTTAACCAACACAATATAGTACAAATATTTTGTTTTAGTCAAACCAATTTCATAATTTTCAAAAACATAAATCTTATTAATATATTATTGTTATTTTCAACATCCATTCCAGTGGCCGCATTTCTCCCCGGGTTTTTGGACGCACCTTCTCTTTTCTTTCCTACTTTATTGTAAAGAACGTGTCCAAAGATTACTGCTTCTTTATCTCCGGCATAATTATAACGTCTTGGTTTTCTTTCAGTTTAGTTTTTATTTAGTAAACTACGTTTAGTCTTGTTCTTATTCTTCATCAATATTACGTGATCTATTCCGTTATAGTTGTAGTCACATGACCAGAATTCACCCTCTTGTCTTGTTTTCATCACATCATAAAGCTTCGTGGTTGAAGATATTTGGGCAAACACAACACTAAAGAATCGTGTATGATATGAAAGCGGAACATTCTCGTTGCTGGACTCCACGGGATGTGGCCTGGTGTAGAGGTGGCCTCGTCTGGGCCGGTTCCTCTCGCCACACGTAGACCGTGAAAACACCATCGTCTGGACTCGGAGGGTTGGGGAGAGTGGAAAGCGGTGAATTTGCATTTTAATTATAAGATGTATAATTGGAAGGAACGAGTGAACCGGAGCCGCCTTCCACCGAATTTCTTCTCTCCGTCTTCATGCTCCACATTTGGCTCAGAAATGTAACCTCTGAGACATTCTTAAAGTTGTCATTCTGCAGGACTGATGTGAGTGACCTGGACAAGTTCCTGGTCTTCAGATGAGCTAGTTGTGTCGTACCTACTGGGGCGAATTGTACGTATGTTTCGTTATTAGTTATTACGCCTGTGATTGGATGAGTGATCATGTGATCGCCTCCCTCCAATTGGTCTTGAACCCTGTCATTGAAGTGCATTGTGGGATTGGGACAGTTAGAAAGTAGGACACCTTTTTTGTCTGGAGTGTGGTTGGTGGAGCTGTGGTCTTATTATTCAACAAGAGCTTCAGGAAAGTCCATACGCGTTCAAGGACGTGTGTGTGTGTGTGTGTGTGTGTGAGAGATTTCCAGAACTTTCCTGGTTTGGCAGTACACATGAACACTCTTCATTGTGTTTGTTTCAATAAGAGTGTGTGTGTGTGTGTGTGTGTGTGTGTGTGTGTGTGTGTGTGTGTGTGTGTGCAATTTATTGGGTTTGCCTATTTCTCCATGAAATCAATTCCAAATACTAATCGGATTAAGCATATCATGTAGTATGGTGTGTGTGTGTGTGTGTGTGTGTGTGTGTGTCAGCGTTTAATTGATCTCCCTGGTGGTGTGTCAGGGGTAAACTCAGAGCGAGGAGGAAGATCGAGAACTGGGAGCTCCACCTCGTTCTAGAGGAGATCTTTGATCACTTCCATTTTTATACCTATATATATTTTTCTGTATGTCCCTAACGTGTGTGTGTGTGTGTGTGTGTGTGTGTGTGTGAGAGTGTCGTGGATAATTGTCGCCTGCTGTGTTGTCTGGTGGATTGTGGGGGAAGTCGGGTATAAAGAGAGGTGGAGCTTTTATTAGTAATTATTATTATTAAGAGGAGGAGGTGCTAACATTGATCAGAGCAACCCCGACACTGTCACCTGAACGGTGTGTAACCGTGGTAACCTCCCTGTCACTGTATTCAGTCACGTCACCTGCTTCCCTCCAGTTTACATGAATTGTGGGCGTGGCGGGGTGTGGCAGGGCGAATGGCAATAATAACACGTTACCTTACAGTGGAGGAAGCCCCGCCCACATGGCTGATGATCCCCATGGCTACTTGTTGCCATGGCAGCAGATATCCTCTCCTGTAAGCTGTACTGCTGTACTGTAGTCAACCAGCAGAAGTTCTATTTTCAGCAGTTGACCACAGTTGTGCAGTGTGTGTGTGTGTGTGTGTGTGTGTGTGTGAGAGAGAGAGAGAGAGTTATGTTATCAGGACGAGCCACTCGCTGATGTGTTTGTCACCGAAAGTCCTATATTGTGACATGAGCAATGGGGGTGAAAGGCGGGATGAACCGTGTGTGTTCAGCAGACTGGAAGGTTGCTTGGCTGGTTGATGCAGAATGAAGTGTGTCAAGAACAACTGATAAGTACTCTGATGACTACACACACACACACACACACACACAGAGAAATTAATTGCTAGGAAGTCTCAGGTAATTTAAATTGCTAATGAGCGCTGACTTGTTGGCCAACTTTCATGATGAATATTTTATTGTTTTTACGGAGTGAAAAATGCCACCAGTGTTTCTCATCAGATCCAAACTCTAATCACAGAGGAGAGGAAGCGTGTGAGCTGATGCACACGCACACACACACACACACACGAGTCTAATGAAGCCGTGCTTGTGGAGACCAGTGAGGAGATGTTCTTTTTTTTTTTTTTTTGCTGTCCCCCTCCCTAACGTCTAGACTGACGGTGACGTTTTTCTTCTTCTGTCCCCTGATCTGATCTGTCGCTCGTCCTCCACGCCTCCTGTCTCTCTCTCCCACTGCTCGGCGGGTCTGAGGCGCTCCGGCCATGACTCTCCCTTCCAATCACAGGCCAATTACGTGGAAGAGCAGGAGAAGATCCTCGTTAGGGAGGAAGGGGGTTTAAAAACCAATCACTGATCATTATAGAGAGAGAGAGAGAGAGCGAGAGAGAGAGAGAAAGGGTGGAGGTGATGGAGTTCTGCTCTGATACCTGCTGAACTGGGGACCAACCGAGAAGCCGTCCGCATTGACACCCACCGCATTTTCACGGGCCACGCCCACTTAGCACCAATCCCAATACATGCTGGTTTTCACCAAGTTCGCTGCTTTAGTGTTTTTACATCATCTTGTTCGTTGTTTCTGTGGTTTATTGACGTTTCAAAAGCTTTTTTATTTATACGATTTATGTAAAGAACCAATATTTGCAGCAATATTTGCAATATTTTTTTTATTCAATACCTCTGCACTTCACCCTGACAAGCTGTCAATCAACTTCTGGGCCAAATCCTGACTGACGGTGCCACGTTCCTTCATAATCAGGGCTCAAATTTAAGGATTGACCACAAGTCCTCAATTGGATTAAGTTTCGGGGAGTTTCCAAGCTGTTGTTGGTGAAGAACAAGAAGCGGGGGGCAGCGGGGGCCTGGCGGTTAAGGAAGTGGCCCCGTAATCAGAAGGTTGCTGGTTCGAAACCCGATCCGCCAAGGTGCCACTGAGGTCCCCTTGATCTCGGTACCGTCCCCACACACTGCTCCCCGGGCGCCTGTCATGGTGCCCACTGCTCACCGAGGGTTGCTGTAGGAGGACGCTTCTGTACCATTCTTCATTGTGAGTGGATGAGAAGCAGCCATTCTTCTTCTCCGGACAATCATTTGTCCAGACGCTCAAAACAATCAGAAAGGGGCTTGATCAGAGAAACGGACTTCCCCCCAGTCCTCCACCGTCCAATCTCTGTACTTTTGGTGAGCTCCAATGACGACTGCACGTGTTTCCTGGCAGGTAACCATGGTTATCAGAAGAAGAACGATGATTTAAAGCCTCCAGTCTGCTATTCTAACTGTCAGAATCATCTCCAGCCTTGTGCTCCTCAGCTGGATCACCGGAGGATCATCTCAGCAAGTCCTCCTGTGGCAGGGATGACGTGCAGTGGGAATATTTTTTGGGGGGGAGGATTAAGTTCGGTTTTATGGCATAGAGGGACATTGCAATTCATCTGATCGCTCTTCACATTTCCCTCTTTTTTTCCGGTTTTCTTTCTTTCTTCAGTTTGTTTTCGTCTTATTTACGGTTTTGTCAGTTTGTGTGACCCCTGCGACTTTAAGTTCTTCTCTTATTTCTTCATATATTAAAAAAATCTGTTTGTTGCTGTAAAAGCTAGAAGCGCTTTAATTTCGCAAACCTGGGATCTGGCACAGGAAGAAGAACGGTGGAAAAGGGTGAAGTTCTGCTGGGCGCCTTTTTAAAAATTCCTTCCTGATCCCCTCCGTATTTAGACAGCGGAGCGCGGCTCGGTTCCACTCTGACAGAACTTCTCTTAGTCTGCTGATGTTGATGTAGTTCCTGGTGTACGGAAGCAGAACGTGGGTTTAGAGCCAGTCGGTTCGAACAGCCCTGCTTGACACTAACCCACACTGGTGTAGAAGTTTTGCTGTGGTTGGGATGATGATGATGATGATGAGAACCATCTGTGTTTCTGGGCCAGTGGTGGCCTAGCGGTTAAGGAAGTGGCCCCGCAATCAGAAGGTTGCTGGTTTGAATCCTGATCCGCCAAGGGTGATGGTTAAATACAGAGGACACGTTTCACTGTGTGCTGTGCTGCTGTGTCTATTGTTTATACTTTATTCTCTCTTTCAGGCTGAAGCCAGGAGAAGACGAGAGGAGAGGAGAGCTTTAGTGTGTGTGGTCAGGGTTCCTCTACCATCTGTTGCTGTGGCCCCACTACCCCACCCTCAAAGCTGGCAATGTCCAGGGTCCCGAGTCCACCCCCCCCTGCCGAAATGTCCAGCGGCCCTGTGGCCGAAAGCTGGTGTTACACTCAGGTGAGAAATGGGTCCTGTTGCGGGTGGTGATGGTGCTTTGTTTCTCTCTGGGCTTTTATTATCTTCTCTCTCTCTCTCTCTCTCTCAGCGTCTTTGTTGTTGGACTTTATTAAGATGAAAGCTGTTTTTGATGTTCGCTTTTTTGATGTCTGTCCAACACTTACCGTACAGATCTTAAAATAAAGATGTTAAAAATAAAGAAGTAAACGTGGGTTCCTGTGACCCCTCCTCAGATCAAAGTGGTAAAGTTCTCCTACATGTGGACCATCAACAACTTCAGCTTCTGTCGGGAGGAGATGGGTGAGGTCATCAAAAGCTCCACTTTCTCCTCTGGAGCCAATGACAAGCTGAAATGGTATGTGTGGGAGGGGCCATGTAGAAGAGGAATTGGTTGTGTGTGTGTGTGACTGTGTGTGTGTATTTTTCAGGTGTTTACGTGTGAACCCTAAAGGACTAGATGAGGAGAGTAAGGACTACCTGTCCCTTTACCTCCTGCTGGTCAGCTGTCCGAAGAGCGAAGTGCGCGCCAAGTTCAAATTCTCCATCCTCAATGCCAAGGGGGAGGAGACTAAAGCCATGGGTGAGAGGCGGGGCCTGCATACACACGCCATACATTTATAACCACACAGCAACGTTACACAGATGTTACACGCCGACGTTACACAGCGAAGGTACACAGCGACGTTACACGCCGACGTTACACGCCGACGTAACACAGATGTCACACGGCAACGTTACACGATGGTGTTACACGGCAGCATTACACAGCGATGTTACAGCGACGTTACACAGACGTTACACAGATGTTACACAGATGTTACACGGCGACGGTACAGCCGACGGTACACGCCAACGGTACACATACGTTACACAGCGACGTTACACAGAGACGTTACACAGCAACGTTACACAGCAACGTTACACAGATGTTACACGCCAACGGTACACGGCGACGGTACACGCCAACGGTACACGGCGACGGTACACGCCAACGGTACACGGCGACGGTACACGCCAACGGTACACGGCGACGGTACACGCCAACGGTACATGGCGACGGTACACATACGGTACACGGCGACGTTACACAATGTCGTTACACAATGTCGTTACACGACGGCATTATACAGCGACGTTACACAGCAGCATTACACAGATGTTACACGCCTATGTTTCATGGTGACGATACACGCCAAAGTTACACATACGTTACACTGCAACGTTACACGAAGGTGTTACACGCCGACATTACACGGCGACATTACACAGTGACGTTACACAGATGTTACACGGCGACGGTACACGGCGACGGTACACGGCGACGGTACACGGCGACGGTACACGGCGACGGTACACGGCGACGGTACACGCCAACGGTACACGCCAACGGTACACGCCAACGGTACACAGCAACGTTACACAGCAACGTTACCCAGATGTTACACGCCGACGGTACACGCCGACGGTACACGCCAACGGTACACGCCAACGGTACACGCCAACGGTACACGCCAACGGTACACATACGGTACACAGCGACGTTACACAATGTCGTTACACGACGGCATTACACAGCGACGTTACACAGCAGCATTACACAGATGGTACACGCCTATGTTACATGGCGACGATACACGCCAAAGTTACACATACGTTACACTGCAACGTTACACGAAGGTGTTACACGCCGACATTACACGGCGACATTACACAGTGACGTTACACAGATGTTACACAGACGTTACACGCCGACGGTACACAGGCGTTACACGCCGCCGTTACACGGCGACATTACACAGACGTTACACGGCGACGTTACACAGACGTTACACAGCAACGAACGCCAAGCGAACATGTATGCCGTCCATGCGCCGTTCATTTCTAACGTTCTTCTGATATAATCAATTACGTTCTTCGCTGCGTAAATGCAGAATCGCAATTCAGCATCGATGAAACATGTTCTAACATGTACCCACTGTCCCAAGTTCGTGACGTCTCCTCCCTCCCGTCTCCCTGGACCTCGTTAATGTTCCGCTTGAATCCTGCCTGCAAGCGCTGGTTCTTCGCTGTGTTCATGTTCCACGCCGTCTTCTAATTGGCCTGGGCTGGAGCAGAATAGAAGCCTAATGGAGCTCTTGATTTATGGAATAATAATCAATAATCTTGAATTTTGACATTTGTGTTTTTTGTGAATACATAATGTGAACATGAATGAGTTTTATTGTTTTTCTGTAATGTTAATGATCTGGTAATGAATTCTTCTTGATCCAGATCTAGAATGCAGCGTTCTCCGCCTGGGTTCCGCTGTAAATTGGAGCATAAATCCTCCATGTGCTGAACGGAATTCTCTCCGTTCCGCAAATCCGGGGCTCCGTCGCTGAATCCGGCCTTTGTGTCAGACAGGCGGTGGAACCGGGCGCGGCCCATCTCGCTGAAGGACCTGTGGAGATATGAGAGGAGAGGAGAGGTTGTAAAGAGAAAGCGAACAAGCCCGTCTCCCCGGAGACCCGCGCCCGCCGCTCGCGCTCTAAATGAGCCTCCGACGGCCATATTTGGTGGTGAGGAAATACGGGGACAGAAGTGAGTCCATCAGTTCTGGATCATTTCGAATCCAATTTAATCTGCGCCTCCTCAGGGGGACGGGAGGGAGAAATAAAGAGAAAGTAAAGCGCTTTAATTAAGAGAAGTGGGCTGCAGAGCGGGACGGTTTATTTAGTGTTTCGCTGCGTGTGGGACGCCGCGAGACGCCGCGGGACGCCGGGTCTGATGATGATGCTGCTGCGGTAGCTGGCAGGTGGAGCTTCTGGTGGTTCTTGGCTGCGGTGAAGGTGCTGCTGGTCTTGGATGGCGGTTGTGTGCTGGACGTGTTTCTGGCGGCAGCCTCAGGCGGGAGGTTGTGATGGGGACCGTGTTCAGATGACTTTTAATTTGTCTCCTGTGAATTTCACTCAGTCCATAACACTGGACCCCAACATATCTGATTATCAATAATCACCTGATCGGACCTGCTAGTGTCCATGGTGATCTCTGTCTGGTTGTGAAGCTGAACGGGTTGGTCCAGGTTGGGACACTTAATCCTCTGTGTGTGTGTCTCAGTTGGACGTTAGGACTGGACCGTATTGATGCTCCTGGAAAGGATGTCGATACTGCGTTTCTGCTGGAAGTTTATTCCAGGAACATTTCTTTTGTCATTTAAAAGAGTGTCTGTGTTTTAGGGGTGACAAGGTTCTCGTTACTCTGCATGGTGCAATACTCCCCGCTTTTGAAATTGGTCCAGAAGTGTCCAGTGATTGGGCGCTAACTTGGGGGGAGGGGCTTTCGCTGTGGAGATCAAGACTTCTTCTGTGGTCCAGGAACAGCGGACGTCACCGTAGCACCAGCACCTGTTAAACTGCAAACACCAATGGGATGAAAGCCCCTCCCCTCGAGTTAATGTGGCTCCACCCACTCACCCCTCTGTTGTAATTGGAGCTGAGCTGGAAGTGACGCGATTTATTAACTTTACTACTTTACTAAATACAGTTAAGAACATGAAACAATACCGAGTCACTCGCTCCACCCACCATATAACACAACTTTCATAACCTTCTTCTGATAAAACCAGAAAATAACCTGCGTCACACCCTAGTGTGTGTGTGTGTGTGTGTGTGTGTGTGTGTGTGTTAGACAGCTGTTCAGCTGTTGTGTAGAGACCTGTGCCAGTCTGAACGTACCCGCTGTGCCACTGATAGAATCTGGCATATGTGTGTTGTATCTCCTCCAACTTCTGCTGACTGGAAACAAGCTGCTCGCTGTCTCTGCTAGCCTGTCTTGATCTTCCACACTTATTCTGTCTCTGTCTCTGATCTTGTGGTCGGTTGGTGGTTCTCCCGGTGGAGCTGGAAGTCTGGTTGTTCTGACCGGTGACCCAGCTTGATTTAGAGACCTGGTCATGTCTCCTGGGTCATGTCTCCTGGGTCATGTGACCTGTTTCCTTGTCTCTCTGTCTGTCAGGAACAGCGTCCAGCTGCAGTTCTGGTTCTGGCAGCTGCTGTAGGTTCTTCACACCACCTGTAACCAGACGTGAAGATGTCTTGGTTCCCCAGATCCCCCTTTCTGAGTTTTCCCTGGATCTCATATAAAGTTCCTCTTCCTGCCGCAATGAACACTGGGAAATGCAGTTTAAACGTACTTTACATTAAACTCTCCATAAACAGCAGAGTGGATGATGAAGGATGGAGAGAAGACAAGAGTGAGTTAGTGACAAATGACAGTAACTGAACAGAGAACTAGACCTTTCCGGTGAGTTACTAACGGTGCGGGGAGCGTTGTTACAGGCTAGACTGTGTAAGTCTGGATTTTAATACTGATACTGTGGCTGAGGGTTCGGGGTAAACGCTCTATTTTCAGCAGAGACTTTGCTTACACGGGGGACAGCCAGTAAGCCTTCTAACAGAGAACAACGGGAGTGTGGTGGGTTATGAGGGACTAGTAGGTTACTACTAAGATAAACTAGAGCAAGAACTTGCAAGCTTTATAGGTGATAAGCCTGAATCTTGAAGTCAGTATGGGACTTAACTGGAAGCCAATGCAAAGAAGACTATACAGGCGTAATGTGATGATACCTCCTAGTTCTCTCCAGAGATGGAGAGAAACTTCCTAACTCTAGCAATGTTTCTTAGGTGGAAGTAGACCGTCCTGGAAATATTTTGAATGTGACAATCAACCAAATTCTTTACAGAGAACCAGTTGGAAAAAACAGCACACTCCAATCTATATTCTGTCCAATCACCAACACCTATCCATGCTGAGCACCGAATCTCTGATGTCTTTCAGACAATTTTCTAGTTTAGGGAGGTGGTGAACTTCATCTGGCTGGACCAAGATGAAAAAAAGAACAATTTACCCAACAATTTACTTGTCTACAGATTAACTGACAGAGTAGCAGCGTGTACAATGAAAATAACAAAGGGCCCAGTACTGAGCCCTGTGGAACCAGGAGATAGCTGTCCTACGTGTTCCAACTAACATTTCAAGCTGATGTTAGTTCAATGTTATGTTCTATGGGGTCAAAGGCTGCACTAAGGTCTAAGAGCACTAGCACAGAGACAAGATCCTGGTCAAATCTTATCTCTGAAGGTCATTCAATACCTTCAGTGGGGAAGTTTCTCTACTATGGTTCTGTCTAAAACCTGACTGAAAAAATTCTAATATGTTATTTGTATTAAAAAAGCACAATGTTGTTGTGCTACCACCTTTCCTAAAACTTTGGACATGAATGGAATGTTAGGAATTGGTCTGTAATTTGATTAAACCCCAGGATTAAGAGTAGGTTTCTTAAGCAGTGGTTTTATAACAGCTGTCTTTAGACATAAAGGAACATCGCCAAGACCAATGGATGAGTTGATTAAGCCCAGGAGTGATTAACCTAACGTAGCTGGTAGCTCCATCAGTAGTCTAGCAGGGATTGGGTCGAGGATACAGGTTGATTGCTTACTTGAGGAGACCAAGACAAAAAGTTCAGAGAGTGTAATTGGGGCAAGAAATCAAGTGTACGTGCAGACTGATCTGTGAGGTCCTCAGGAACATGCATATGTCCTTGCTCATCCACAGGATTATTACCTAAGATGTTCTGTCTCATCTGCTTTATCTTACTGTCAAAGTAATCCTTAAAACGGCTGCTGCTTATTGCAGTTGTTGGCTCTATGGAGTTATCATTAGCTCTTGATAGTCTAGCAATGGTGTCAAATAAGAATCAAGGATTGTTCTTGTTTTCTTCAAAAGATGAACGAGAAAGAGTTTAATGTCCCTTTTTTTAATGAGACTGTCTTTCCAGTCTAGTCTGAACAGTTCCAGATTTGAGGAACGCCATTTCCGTTCCAATCCGCATTACTCCTGTTTGAGTTGATTGGTGTGGTTGTTGTTCTTTTGAACACTAATGCATTTCATGTTTACTGGAGTGACCATGTAGTGAAAGTGACGTGATTGTCATTGTGAGACATTGAGGGGACCTCAGTGGCACCTTGGCAGCTCGGGATTCGAACCTGCAACCTTGTGATTACGGGGCCGCTTCTTTAACCGCTAGGCCACCGCTGGCCCAAAAGACATTTTTCATCCCTGGGTGGGCTTGCACCACCAACCTTTCGGTTAACAGCCAAGCGCGCTAACCGATAGCTCCGCAGAGACAGTAAAACAGGACCATGTCATTAGTGGGACCATGTTGACTGTTACTTGTTGTAAGTATTCTACAGAATCTGTTAAATCTGGTGGCCACAGGGATGGACAAAGAAGTTGAGTGAATTGTGAAGTGCACTTCTCCCGGTATCTTGTGGGTCTTGGAGGATCCTGCAGGATCCTAACTGCACATTAAATGTAACCAAGAAGTTGTCCTGAACTGGAACTAGAAGTTGTCCTGAACTCAATCCCACCAAAACTGAACTAATATTCATTCCAGCAGATTCTTCACCACATCAGGATCTTGCTATTTACCTAGACAACTCGCAGGTCTCTCCTTCTGCAACAGCCCGCAACCTTGGGGTAACAATAGACAACCAACTCTCCTTCTCAACTCACATCAGCAATCTTTCCCGCTCATGTAGATTCCTTCTCTACAATATCAGACGAATTCGCCCTTATCTGTCAACCCAGGCCACCCAACTACTGGTTCAGTCCTTAGTAATCTCACGACTGGACTACTGTAACTCCCTTCTAGCTGGTCTACCACTATGTACCATCCGACCTCTACAACTCATACAAAATGCAGCAGCACGACTAATCTTCAACCTTCCCAAATTCTCCCATACCACCCCTCTGCTACGTTCCCTTCACTGGCTCCCAGTAGCTGCACGCATCAGGTTCAAAATACTGATGCTGGCCTACAAAGCCAAACATGGAGCAGCACCATCTTACCTCACAGCTCTTATTACACCCCGCACTGCACCTCGTTTACTCCGAGCCTCCAGTACTGCTCGCCTGGTCCCTCCATCTCTGAAGGTAAAAGGAAAACATTCATCCAGACTTTTCTCCATCTTGGCCCCTCGGTGGTGGAATGAACTTCCCCTCGAGGTCAGAACAGCTCAGTCACTGAGCACCTTCAAACGACAGCTCAAGACCTTCCTCTTTAAAGAATATTTAGATTAAATTGTAATTTTCTTGTTGTCGAACTTTGTGTACAGAATCTACAACAGAGTGAACTAAATAGATGTATTCATAGTTGGGGTCCTAGTGAACCGGAATTGATCTCTTCATCGATGGTAACTTGAAAGCACGTTGTAAGTCGCTCTGGATAAGGGCGTCTGCCAAATGCCGTAAATGTAAATGTAAATGTAAATGGAACATGAGGATGGACAATCAGGTTCTTAATTGCAATACAGGAGTGTGTCCACAGTTATGGGAAGGACCTATTACACTTTGAGTGGCTCGAAAGGAATCAAGATGGAAGTAAAATCTCAGATTAAGGGATCATCTAGATTGTCCACATGAACATTAGTCACCAAGTTAGATGTGTCCACCACAATTTTGGAGAGGAAATCAAAGAAATCATCTTGAAAAGCAGAGTATGGTGCTGAGGGTTTATAGATAAAACCAAAGGTCAGTTGGCCATCTGACTCAATAATCAATATTGTAGAGGAATCATAATCAAACTCATGTGGCTGCAAGACCGTGAAATCAGTCATAAATAGCAGCTAGTTCACCACCACTCCAAACGACTTGTGCGTTTTGCTTAGAACGTTAACCAGGAGGAGAATAATGAAGTCACCTTTTCTCACCCACTGACCATGTATGACCTCTGATGTTGTGTTTCAGAACCAGAAGGTCATTATCATCAATTTCAACCAGACAATATTGATTCCTGTACAAACAGTAATGTACTACGTGGGAGGAGACAAGGTGACGATGGACCAAACGTTGTGTCCAGATTTCTGTTCCTCTTCTTCTCACCAGCTTCTGGAGGCCCTCTGGCTGCAGTCATGGGGGATTTGTTTCCCGTCATTCTGCTGTGTTTGCGTGGTTGCACCCAGTTGGGAAAACCTATTTGGCAGTTCACCTCTTTTGGTCATATTTGTTTTTTGTCCTACACACACACACACACACACACACACACACATATATATATAGTATGTTTGAATGTGTGATGTTCATCACTCCATGTGTGTGTGTCTCTACAGAGTCCCAGAGGGCCTACCGCTTCGTACAGGGGAAGGACTGGGGCTTTAAGAAGTTCATTCGGCGGGACTTCCTGCTGGACGAGGCCAATGGGCTTCTTCCCGACGACAAACTCACCCTTTTCTGCGAGGTGAGTCTGATTGGCGGCCTCATCACAAGGGACCATCTGACCCACCCCACAGAGTCTGGAGGCCGGCTCTTCAGTCTGGTTCTGGTTCTGTTGCTGAGGTCCTGTTCAGATTGAGGGACGATGATTGGCTGTAAGATGCATCATTGTGAATTCTGATGTGGAGCAGGACTGGACTGGACTGGGTTCTGATCAGTGGATCTGGTGGGTCTGTTGAGGGTAACTCCATACTTAAAGTTTAAAGTGAAGTGATTGTCACATGTGATACACAGCTGCACAGCACACGATGCACACAGTGAAATTTGTCCTCTGCATTTAACCCATCACCCTGAGTGAGCAGTGGGCGGCCATGACAAGCGCCCGGGGAGCAGTGTGTGGGGACGGTGCTTTGCTCAGTGGCACCTTGGCGGATCGTGAATCGAACCTGCAACCTTCTGATTACGGGGCCGCTTCCTTAACCGCTAGGCCACCACTGCCCCCACCTAGGCCACCACTGCCCCCACTTGAGTACATGTGTGAATTAGAAACTCTACTCGTTACTTCACTACACTCTACGCTTTACTTTTTAAAACCATTTAAATGCTTTATTTTGGCCAGACAGACTATGACCATGACATGACGCCGTTTCACCAATCAGACGTAGCCATGCAGTCACATGACCGCACAAACCGGGGGGCCATAGCGGCACAAAACTAGTCCTACAGCTCTGACAGGAATGAAAAATGTCAGATGTGACATTTCCAGAGATAAAAGGTTACAGTAAGAATACAGAATTCCAGCCTTTCGTATCGACTCTTTCAGCGTTTTGTTAGAAAATGTAAGGAGGGGGGAAGTCACTTCTTCATTGATGGTAACTTGAAAGCACGTTGTAAGTCGCTCTGGATAAGGGCGTCTGCCAAATGCCGTAAATGTAAATGTAAATGTAAGTAATTAGCATTTAGCTGTTAAATTTAATATATCAATGCTAACACACATAATTGGCATATATAAGATTGTAAAAACTTCTAGATTTAGTCCATTAATTACTTTGATAAGTTAATAATAATATTGCTATTAGGAAATACTGTATTTGTGTATTTGTAAAAATAAATGAGATATTCAGTTACTCAGCACTTGAGGAGTTTTATCACTACGTACTTTTGTGCTGTTTTGGAGGACTACTTTTACTCTTCATTTTGGATGTTTTTGCTGCTCCTACTGGAGTAAATTTATTTCCCCGTTTCACATGCAGAGCCAGGCTGGGTGTAGAGGGGATTGTTGGATGCAAGTCTGTTTAAACTCCTTCCAAAGCGGAGAGCTACTGGTGTCCTCAGCTTCTCTTCTGTGTGTGTGTGTGTGTGTGTGTGTGTGTGTGCGCAGGAAAACACTGTTTACAGTTGTTGTGTTGGAGTGTTTGGCTCGACTCCCCTCCAGATGGTCTCATGCCGCCGAGAGAGGAGGATGAAGAGCTGGGTGGAGTCTCTCTCTCCCCCTCTCTCTCCTGTGGGTGACGGCCCTCGTTCGTCACCCAGCGCAGCCATATGCCACTCGACTGAGTCACAAGTCTCTCCAGGTGTAGCAGCTGTGGTGAGACTCGGTGTAACACCACCAGCACCACCACGTTACTGTAACAGCACACTCACACGCCATTAAAGAGGTGGAGGAAACGAGACAAAAGCAGTGGGAGATGCAGAGATTTAGGAATGTTTCTGAATGTGTGTGTGTGTGTGTGTGTGTGTGTGTGTGTGTGTGTGTGTGTCATTACAGTAACGTGGTGTTGGTGTGTATGCGCTCTCAGTCGGGAAAACCGTCCTGATGATCAGAGTCCATCTGGTGGAAGGAAAGACGTTGTGTTCTCTTTTGGTCTTCATTCAGAAGACCAAAGGGCCAGCAGTTTGTTACCGACACACACACACACACACACACACACACACACACACACACACAGTTGTACATTCGTGTAAATGTAAGCACAAACACAAGTTTGCTGCTATCGTTTTTTATGATTGTAATTTGCATATAACACTTCCACTGCATTTCATCCTGCCACAAAAGGACCTGCTGAGATCATTTCAGTGCTCCTCTTATTAACACAGATGAGAGGGTTGAGGAGCACAAGGCTGGAGATGATTCTGTCAGACTGGATTCTTTAAAAGGACGGTGATGCATGAAATCATTGTTCTTCCTCTGTTAACCATGGTTACCTGCAAAAAGTTCTTCACGGCCAAGGAACTTGCTGCTACTTTGGGGCAGTGGTGGCCTAGCGGTTAAGGAAGCGGCCCCGTAATCAGAATCCCGATCTGCCAAGGTACCACTGAGGTGCCACTGAGCAAAGCACCATCCCCACACACTGCTCCCCGGGCGCCTGTCATGGTGCCCACTGCTCACTCAGGGTGATGGTTAAATGCAGAGGACAAATTTCACTGTGTGCACTGTGTGCTGTGCTGCTGTGTATCACGTGTGACAATCACTTCACTTTCACTTTTTACTAAGATTGCACCTTAATCAACCATTTATCAGATCATCAAAAACTCAAAGGAGAGAAGTTCAAGTGTTGTGAAGAAGGCTTCAGGGTGATCAAGAAAGTCCAATAAGCGCCAGGACGTCCCCTAAAGATGATCCAGCTGTGGGATCGGGGTGCCACCAGTGCAGAGCTTGCTCAGGAACGGCAGCAGGCAGGTGTGAGGGCACCTGCCTCCACAGTGAGGAGAAGATGTCTGGAGGAAGCCACTTCTCTTCAGAACATCAGAACCTGTCACAAACTTGACCTTTGACCTCATCTGCATGAATAGTCACCCTTTCTGTAGAATCTCTTGTTCATTATGATTGATGTGTTGATGCTGAAATGATTCTGGTTCTATTTCTGCGGTTCTGACCCTGGGGTTCTACATTCATAGACTGGTGGTCAGTGTGTGTGTGTTCTAGAACACCGAGCCTGTAAATGGACCTGTCTGTGGAGGAACTTTTAAACCCTCCTCATTACGAACATGGTGGGCATGATTTACATTAAAGGGGCGTCACTGAGGACAAGTTTAGGGTAGAGGGTGTAATAATTCACATGAATAATTCATTTCTTACTTAGTTAGTCGTGTACATGCTCTTCTTCCTCCTCACTTTTCTCTTGTTATGGCAAGGCTGCCTATTAAGAGTGATTAATGCTCTGTGTGTGTGTGTGTGTGTGTGTGTGGGGTCCTGCGTATGTTGCACAGCCTGGTTCCTTACAGCTGGTTTCATTAATCACTCTCCAGGGGGGCTTGATTGACTTGATTCTCTCTCTCTCTCTCTCTCTCTCTCTCTCTCTCTCTCCCCCTCTGTCTCTCTCTCTCCCACTGTCTGTTTCTCTCTCTCTCTCTCTCTCTCTCTCTCTCTCGTTCTTCCTTTGTCGTTCTCCCTCACTTTCTCTCCCTCTGTCTCTTTCTCTCTCTGTGCCGCTGTCTCTCGCTCGCTATCCCTCTCTCTCGCTCTCTGTCCCACTGTCTCTCTCTCACTCTCCCTCTGTCTCTCTCTTGCTCTCCCTCTGTCTCTTGGTCGCTCTCCCTCTGTCTCTTGCTTGCCCTCGCTCTGTCTCGCTCTCCCTCCCTCCCTCCCTCCTGCTGGGTTTGGTTCTAGTTCTAGTTCCACATGTTCCTGTCCTGCTCCCCACAGTCACAAGAAGAGGAACCCAGGTGCAGTGTGGGTAGTGAAGGGGACTGGGTGGGGCAGGGTTGTGGTAATTGCCTGTTTGTGGGTTAAGAAGAAACTTCATATGTTTGATTAGATCCTGCGGCAGGTTCCTCTGTCCACCACAAATGGTGATGTGTGTGTGTGTGTGTGTGTGTGTGTGTGTGTGTGTGAACGCGAGCGTCCTGCAGTGAGATAAATGGATGTGTTCACTGTTGACTGGAACAGGTGGCAAAACCAGCATGGTGGAGAACTGCTGTGAGACGAACACACACACACACACACACACACACACACACACACAACCCACCCCTCATCTCTCTCTCTGGAAACCACCAGTACCACCAACGTGGTTCTAAATAGGAGTTTGGAAATGAATCTCATAATCGATGCATCGTGATGCGGACGTGGACGATTCTGCGTGGATTACGTTAGAATAGCGTTTTTTGGTGGTTTTCTGGTTAAAAAGTGCCGCCAGGGATCTTGGGTAGGAGGGATGTGCGGATCAATCCGAAATATCAATATGCTCGATACCATGTTGGTATCAGTATTGGACCGATACCAGCACAATAATAGAAATCCAGCTCCTCACACGTCACCGGTTCTCGAGTCCTGACCGATGTTCTACACTCAGCAGAAATATAAACGCTCCACTGTGGTTTTGTCTCCATAAAACCGGTCGGTATCCGGTGTGGAATTCCGGTGGAATGTTGGTCCAGTCCTCTTCACGCGCTGTCGTGTACGCCGATCCAGAGCAGGTCCGGTGAGTCTGGTGGCCATGCCAGAACTGGGACGTTTTCGTCCTCCAGGAAGCGTGTACAGATGCTTCCAATATGGATTATCATGCGGCAACATGAGGTGATCTCACGATCTCCACACGGTAAAATTCCACCAATAAGACGCCATGGGCCACTCGATCCACACGGCCAGAACCGAACAGAACCGGGTATATCGGATACGGTGACTAACTGCAGGCAGGTCCAGAGATGCAGATCAGCCTCCCTGAGACAGTTCTCACGGTTTTATGCCGACTGATTGTCCGAGCGGCTGGTCCCAGAAGATCATGGAGGTGAACATGCTGGATGTGGAGGTCCTGGGCTGCCGTGGTTACACGGTTGGATGTAAAGAGGATGTAAATTTGTTGCCTTTGGAGACGTCTTATGGTCGAGAAGCAGGCCAATAGCACCTTTCAGAGCACCTCCATACGCCTCCATACGCCACGCCTCCATACGCCTCCATACGCCACGCCTCCATACGCCTCCATACGCCTCCATACGCCACGCCTCCATACGCCTCCATACGCCGCGCCTCCATACGCCACGCCTCCATACGCCTCCATACGCCACGCCTCCATACGCCTCCATACACCGCGCCTCCATACGCCTCCATACGCCTCCATACGCCACGCCTCCATACGCCTCCATACGCCTCCATACGCCTCCATACGCCACGCCTCCATACGCCACGCCTCCATACGCCTCCATACGCCACGCCTCCATACGCCTCCATACGCCTCCATACGCCGCGCCTCCATACGCCTCCATACGCCTCCATACGCCTCCATACGCCACGCCTCCATACGCCACGCCTCCATACGCCTCCATACGCCACGCCTCCATACGCCTCCATACGCCTCCATACGCCGCGCCTCCATACGCCACGCCTCCATACGCCACGCCTCCATACGCCTCCATACGCCGCGCCTCCATACGCCTCGCCTCCATACGCCTCCATACGCCGCGCCTCCATACGCCGCGCCTCCATACGCCACGCCTCCATACGCCTCCATACGCCGCGCCTCCATACGCCGCGCCTCCATACGCCTCCATACGCCACGCCTCCATACGCCTCCATACGCCTCCATACGCTGCGCCTCCATACGCCTCCATACGCCTCCATACGCCTCCATACGCCTCCATACGCCTCCATACGCCACGCCTCCATACGCCACGCCTCCATACGCCTCCATACGCCTCCATACGCCACGCCTCCATATTCCGCGTTAATGGGATTTTTGTTCAGTGTGCTTGTAGGTAAAGTTGCTTTTTGATTCGAACAGTGAGGAAATACAACGTTTAGCTCCGATATTGTAGGTATTTTGTGTGATACGGTGTATGTGTGTGTTTTAGTGTGTGTGGTCTTTAGTGTTTGACTGTGTGTGTGTATGTGTGTGTGTGTGTTCAGGTGAGCGTGGTGCAGGACTCTGTGAACATCTCTGGCCAGAACACCATGAACATGGTGAAGGTTCCAGACTGCAGGCTGGCGGACGAGTTGGGGGGTCTGTGGGAACAGTCACGTTTCACCGACTGTTCACTGTGCGTCGCCGGGCAGGAGTTCCAGGCCCACAAAGCCATCCTAGCAGGTACATGCACTCACACACACACACACACACACGCACATACACACATGCACACACACACATACACACAACACACACACACATATATACACACACACACGCACACGCACACACACATACACACACACACACACATACACACATACACACATGCACACACATACGCACGCACGCACGCACACACACACACACACACGCACATACACACATGCACACACACACATACACACACACATACACACATGCACACATATATACACACACACACACACACATACACACACACACACGCACACACACATACACACACACACACACACACACACACATACACACATACACACATGCACACACATACACACGCACGCACGCACGCACACACACAGCAATATTCCTGTTTATCCAAAAATTCTTGTTGATTTATTATGATTGATTTTAGGAGGCTGCAGTATTGGGAAAATAACATTTGCAGTGATGTAAAGATTTAGTAATTGTAATTGTATGTGGCGTTTATCATATCACAAAATTGATCTCAGTAATCACAATGTGACTTGGTTTCTTATTTCAGGCAGCCCTGAAATAAGAAACCAAAACAATTGCAGTTGCCCCCTAGTGGCTTGCTGCAGTACCGGCAATGTGCATCTGAACATGAATATACTTCCAGAGTATTTGGCTTCCTTAAAGCTGCAGAACAGACAGAAAAACATATTTTACTCAAAGCCATTTCATAATTAAAACAAGGTTATCCTATTATTATATTATTCTTGTTACGTTATAGACTGAAGAATACTCGACATTCGTTCCAGTGGTCGCTTTTCTCCCGTGTTTTTTGACACGTCCTCCCAACACCGTATGATTATGAGCCCCCACAAGCATTATCATCACATGACCTGCATTTACATCGTGTCTCATCTCTGTTCAGTCACGTTATGAAGATATTGTCACGAATTTCACCGCCACTTTTTCGAGGTTCCATTTTCGAGGTTCCGATAACAACAACAGCAAGTAATTGTTTAGATTTTCCTTTTGTTTGCGTGCAATTAGCATTTTGTTAATGAACGGTTATTAATAATTTTTTAAAAAACATTCTTAGTTTACAGCATTTTTCACACCTGTACACACACAGCAATTTTCAACGTTTGTGAAAGAGGAAGAACCCCGACCCCTTACTGCTTCATTTTTATGGTGATTTTATGGTGTGCAGCAGATGTCAATACACTGAGCATTGTGTGTGTGTGTGTGTGTGTGTGTAGCACGGTCTCCTGTCTTCAGCGCCATGTTCGAGCACGAGATGGAAGAGAGTAAAAAGGTGAGTTTCACTTCTCACACTTTATAATAGAAAAAGAAACAGGAAGTTATGTGGGACTAACTACCCGCCCCGCCCTTTCTGGCGTGTAATTATTTCTGACAACGATGGTTTTATTATAAACATTATTTACATCGCTGCTGTGATCTCAGAATCCGTTCATCTCTCCTCGCTGTGGGTCTGCTGTCGTCCCTGAAGGGACACGTCCCAGGGGACAATGTCTTTATCTGGAGCACATTGTGTGTGTGTGTGTCTGGGGCTCGAACAGAACTCTGGTCTCTTTCCTCAGATTGCATCATGCATATTCTGTGGCCAGATGTGCTTGCGTTGTAGTTTCTCCTCGTGAGACGTGTGTATTGATGAGTGATCGCAGGGCGGCCTGCGGGCGGGACGCCGGAACGCCGGAACGCCGGACCCCGGAACCATTTTTATTTCTCTCCGTGTCAGAAGTGGGTTTTAAAGGAACTCCAGCTGCTGCTGCGGTTCTCACCTCAGTTCTGATCTCCACTATAGAACCGTGTGGAGATAAACGACGTGGAACCCGAGGTGTTCAAAGAGATGATGGGCTTCATCTACACGGGGAAGGCCCCCAACCTGGACAAGATGGCCGACGACCTGCTGGCAGCAGCGGACAAGGTAAGTAGGTGTGTGTGATACACAACACACGGTGATCACGGGGACCTCAGTGGCACCTCGGCGGTTTGGGATTCGAACCCCTGTGTGTGTGTGTGTGTGTGTGTGTTTTAAGCAGGATCTCTAATTCTCTTGTCCTCTCCTCTTGTCCCGGTCTCCTCCTGCGTGTGCGGCTCCGCCCCCGGCGCAGTATGCTCTGGAGCGTCTCAAGGTGATGTGTGAAGATGCTTTATGCACCAGCCTGTCGGTGGAAAATGCCGCCGAGATCCTCATCCTCGCCGACCTTCACAGCGCCGACCAGCTCAAAACACAAGCGGTCGACTTCATCAACTAGTGAGTGGTGCCCAGGCCCCGCCCCCGCGGCTACCGCACCCTTCACTTCCTGTCTGTGCTCTCGTTATGTTGATCCTCCCCCACCTCCCTGTTTGTGTTCCAGCCACGCGTCTGACGTGATGGAGACGTCCGGATGGAAGTCCATGGTGGCGTCTCATCCCCACCTGGTTGCGGAGGCGTACCGTTCTCTGGCCTCCGCCCAGTGTCCATTTCTGGGACCTCCACGCAAACGCCTCAAACAGTCCTAGTTCCCGCGCCCCTCCCTGCCACTCCCACCCTGACCCCGCCCTCCCTCTGCCAGGAATCTCCGCTCTGCCACGTCGCCTGGAGGTCCTGACCCCGCCCCCACGCCACACCCTCTCGTGGACCCAGCCCAAAAGAGATCTGGAGTTTCAGCTGTTACCGGTCATCTCTCCATCAGCGAGAAGGGAGCGTCCAGCCAGACGGGGGCGCTGTCACCACCCATGCTCCTGCAGATTCCTGCTCCTCCGTGACGTCCTGACGTGTCCCTCAGACCCTCCTTAGATGTCAGCACCGCCGACCATTTTTATACAGGAGACCTGTGGACTGACTTCTGGTTGGACGATTGCAGAGCAGTAGAGGAAGTGAACTTGTAGGCTTCCTGTTTATCCCCTCTTCTTCAGGAAATGGAAGTGATGAGGAATTGGAGAGAAGAGCTTCAAATGGGGAAATAAATGTAAATAGCAGTTTTGTTTTTGTGACAGTTTATTTGAGAATTTCTCCTTGTAGCACTTGTGTATTTAAAACCTGAACTTTCTGTATGAAAACCAAAAAGCAAACAAAAATATTAAAAAGTACAAAAAACACACTCGTCTCATTATTGTGTGTGTGGCAGTGTTGGAAACCGAATGAGAATTGCTGGTGTCTTCTCCTTGTAAGTCGCTTTGGACAAAAGCATCTGTAAAGTAAAGTGTTGGTGTATCTGTATGTGTGTGTGTGTAACGGTGTTTGTGTGTGTGTGTGTGTAGTGGTGTGTGTGTGTTGGTAGTGGTGTTGGGGGGTATGTGTGTGTGTGTGTAACGGTATTGGGGTGTGTGTGTGTGTGTGTGTGTAGCGGTGTGTGTGTTTGTAGTGGTGTTGGGGGGTATGTGTGTGTGTGTAACGGTATTGGGGTGTGTGGGTGGGGGGGGGTGGGGGTGGGGGCGTGGACCTTGGGATGTTTGGTTGTTAGTTTATTGATGGACTCTGGTTGGTTGTTCACGTCTCACTCAAGGCTTCACAGATAATTTTAGGTTGATGAAAGTGAATCTTTATAACTGCATGTGTGTGTGTGTGTGTGTGTGTGTGTGTGTGTGTGTGTGTGTGTTTGTGTGTCTCCATATCACAGTCAAGGCTGCAGGACGATGATTGATATCCTGCTCTGCTGCTCTTCTGGTCTTCAGGAGGAGACGAGTGGAGGAAGGAAGAACAATGGGAGACAAGGAGCCCAGTCAGATCTGATCATATTAGTAAGTCTCACACACACACACACACACACACACACACACACACACAGTCATTTGAACATTTCTGTGCCGGATGAGGCTATCCGGACCAAACTTCATGATGGTGTCTGGTCACCAGTTTCAGAACCCCCAACCTGTTCTAAACACTCAGCACGCACGTTAACACACACGTTGTGTGAGGAGCAGCTAATTGTGTGGTGTGTGGTGTGTGATGCTGCGTGGCCTCTGGAGAAGCTGCGGGTGGAGGAGGAGGTGGAGTTTATTTCCCCGGCGAGTTGGGGCCGCGCTCGGCTGATAAACTGATCACCGACACCGAGATTCGACTTTAATGAAGAGCTGCTGCGCGGTGGAGGTGGAGGTGGAGGTGGAGGCGGAGATGAACGAGAAGGAGCGGCCTGTGGAGCTCCACGTGATGAACATTCTGAAATAGACACCTGGAACGGATGCTGATCTACTCCAGTTTGTTTATAAGGTTCCATATTCTGAATTGTTTCCTTTTTATTTCAGTCTTGTTGGTAGAATAATTCCGCATCTGAAGTCTCGTGGTGCAGAATTCCAGCCACGTTGATCCAGTCCCACAGTGAGATGTCCCAGGACGCGCCGTTCCACCGTCTGTAGCTTTAAATGCTAATGAGGACGAGAGGGGCGGGACCAGGAAGAGAGTGGCCAATAGAAGTTGAGGGGACATTCGCGAAAATTACGCCGTTATCAACACCGTCCACCAAACACAGACAGGAAGTCGTGAAAAAAAAAACACGCTGACATAAAATACAACAAATAAATGTTCACGTGTATTTATTAATGACATTATGACATCATAAGGGGACAAATTCCAGATCCGACCCTCTGAGCTGCTGCTCTCTGAACGGTGAAGCAGCTCTTTTCACCGACCGCCATTTCTAGCCACCGCAGGACCAGAGACAGACCAGGGGGACTCGTATTAATGTTCAATCATCTCACAATGTCACATCTTCATGTCAGGGGACCTTTAATGTTGTCTGCATAGTTGGTGTTTAGCAGAGATTTAGCACACACACACACACACACACACACACACCTCCATCCTCCGCTCCAGCTCCATCGCGACGCTGTACCTGCTCGAGACCTGAAAGGCGGAGGAGGACGGAGGTCCTTTAATCTTCGGCGCACCATCACGCTCTTTGATAGAAACGCAGCGGCATAATCGCCTGTTAAACACGAAGGAGGAGGAAGTGAGGAGGAGATGTTCACCTCCCTCCACCTGAGGATCCAATCAGGAGGTCTGCAGGGTGGGCGTGGCTCCCCTGGGTGGAGGGTCAAATCATCAAGAACAGAAACCTTATGGGGTGGTTGGTTATGGGATGTCTGATCTGTCATTCTTGAGAGCGTCTTGCTGTCTACGGTTTTCTTCCCCAGCATGCTGTGGGGCGGCTGACAGCCTGTTTGATCCCCGAGGGCTGAGACCCCCCCCCCTTTTATTCCCTCCATCATCCATTTAACTCCTCAGATCTCCTCCTGTCACCACATCCTCGCTGCCTCTTCTCTCCGTGTCGTCTCAGGGTTCGCTTCGCCCCTCTTTTCCAGTCATGGTGTCAGGTGCATCTTCCTCCACCCCCTGCTGCAGGTGGGGCTGTAATTGGTGGCTGCCGGGCTCCTGTTGTGGTGGAGAGAGGAGCTTTAATCTGAAACCTCGCTCACAATTCAACCTGAAAGATGGAGGCAGCAGGAGATGCGCAGGGATTTTACACATACACATATACACTCACACATACACGTACATATTCACACATACACACACACACACACACACACACACATACATAAACACACATATTCACACATATACACATACATACATGCACACATACACATACATATATACACACACATATACACAAACATATACACACACACATACATACATAAACATAGATAATCACTCATACACACACACACATATGCACACACATACATACACGTACATATTCACACACACACACACACACACACATATACACTCACACATACATGTACATATTCACACATATACACACACACACACACACACACACATATACACACACACACACACACACATATACACTCACACATACACGTACATATTCACACATACACACACACACACATATTCACACATACACACACACACACACACACACACACATATATATACACTCACACATACACGTACATATTCACACACACACACACACACACACACACATACATAAACACACATATTCACACATATACACATACATACACACACACATACACATACATATATACACACACATACATATTCACACATACACACATATATACATACGCACACACATACATAAACATACACTCACACATACATACACGTACATATTCTCACACACACACACACACACACACACACATATATATACACACACATACATACACACATACATATTCACACACAAACACACACACATACATACATACATAAATAAACATATATATTCACACATACACACATACACCTACATATACATACATACATAAACATACATACATACACACATACACATACACACATAGAAACAGGAGACACATCCATGCAAACTGAAGCAGTACACTCACACAGTGTTGAGATGACCGAACACCCAAAAACACACAGCTCTGTGTACGATCTTCTAATAGATCCTCTCACGGAACCTGTGTGGTGTTCAGACGGAGCTGCTGTAGAACAGCTTTAGAACAAGAAGGAAATGTTGATGGTGGTGCTGATGTTGGTGGTATACTGTATAGTAATCATAGTATTATGTTCTTTTCATCTTCTTTAATTCTAAAATTGTTAGGGATAAGATTTGAAACAATACAAACAGCTCCATCGATATTACTTATAAATCCTGTCCCTAAAATGATTCATTCATTGCTTAACACCGGCCACGTACCAAGTTCTTTCAAGGTAGCAGTCATCAGACCCCTGCTTAAAAGGCCTGATCTCAGTCGCAGTCTGGCGCTGTTGGTGGCGTTGTTGTTGGTGGCGCCGTTGTGTTGGCAGTGTTGGTGCCGGCGGTGTTGTTGGTGAGCTGTTGGTTGAGGAGTGTGAGCCGGTGGAGAAGAAGCTCTGTGATGGAGACATTCAGCAGGAGCTGAAGATGAGTGGAGAGTCGGAATCATCACTGTAATATGATGTTTTCAGGAGATTTAACTCCTCCCCCTTATTAACTGAAAATAAGTAGTGGTGGGCGGAGCTTTCAGTTCCATGTGATTCGGTGTTTATGTTAATCATTTGATTGGAAGCATGGTCTTGATGTTCTCCATGCATCTTTCTCCACGATGGCCTGCTGCAGTTCTCCAGCATGTCAGCTGGTTTGTTTTGAGGCTCCTCATTGGTTCTGTTGGGTTCCTGTAATCATCTGTTTACCCTCATTAATGTGGTGTGATGAGCTGGTCACCAGTCGGATATTTGAGAGAATAATTAGTGGCTTGATGAATTCATTAATCACAGTCTGGTAGTGGAGCTGTTATGGTGAGACGGAAATTTCCACCTGTGTGGCCAGTCCTCCTCGCGTAGAATTCCGGTGGGAGGAAACTTGGGGACCAACACGGGGAGAGCATGTAAACTCCGCCCACAGCACAGCATGGAGAACAGTGGTATAAACACGCAGGAAGGGGCAGGTGGGTTTAAACAGAGCAGAACAACACGATCCACTCGGGAACCAGGTTCTTGTCAGCAGGAACCATGTGAAGGAGAGAAAAGCTGCGGTGTTCTGGGACGAGTGTAAGAGAACAAAGCTTTAAGTCTGATCGCTGTGGAGCAGCAGGGAGCGTCACGATCGGGGGGGGTGAAGTTAATGGGCGGGGCAGGGTGGGGCGGGGCTGGGGGGTAAGTTACTTTGCATTTTAATGAAAACTTTACACTGAATGCAAATCACAAGAAAAAAAGAACAAGGAGGTGAAACATAAATAAGGCAGCAAAACAGCAGCAGCTTCTGGGTTTGATGGAATTTTTGTCTGTTCGTCAAACACAGAACTTCGCCTCCTCCTGTGTGTGTGTGTGTGTGTGTGTGTGTGTGTGTGTGTGTGTGTGAGACTACTGGGTGTTGTGGTTGAACATCATGAAGCTGCTCCGCGTTTAATTAACTGCAGCATCACCAAATCACAAACAGAGAGGTGTGAGATCTTCCTCCTCCTCCTCATTGTCGCTGCTGCTGCTTCGTTTCTTCCACTAATGACACTAATGGGCCTGGCTGATGTTCACATGGCCGAGCTGCAGAAGCATCATGTCCGGGCGGGGCTCTGGCTGAATTCGCGCGTGGTGGGTGGAGTCCCACTTCCTGTCTGTAGAGCCGGGATGGAGTCCAGTTTCCAGGTGAGCAGCAGCTTCACAGAGGAGAGCAGGGAGGGGTTGGATGTAACATGCAGTTCAGTGTAGAAACACCACACACACACACACGATCACTAGACCTACAATGTTACACTAGACCTACAATGTTACACTAGACATACAATGTTACACTAGACGTACAATGTTACGCTAGACGGACAAGGTTACACTAGATGGACAAGGTTACACTAGATGGACAAGGTTACGCTAGACGGACAATGTTACACTAGACAAGGTTACACTAGATGGACAAGGTTACACTAGATGGACAAGGTTACACTAGACGGACAAGGTTACACTAGACGGACAAGGTTACACTAGACTGACAAGGTTACACTAGACGGACAAGGTTACACTAGACGGACAAGGTTACACTAGACGGACAAGGTTACACTAGACGTACAATGTTACTCTAGACAAGGTTACACTAGACGGACAAGGTTACACTAGACGGACAAGGTTACACTAGACGTACAATGTTACACTAGATGGACAATGTTACGCTAGACGGACAATGTAACACTAGACAAGGTTACACTAGACGGACAAGGTTACGCTAGACGGACAATGTTACACTAGACAAGGTTACACTAGACGGACAAGGTTACACTAGACGGACAAGGTTACACTAGACGGACAAGGTTACACTAGACGGACAAGGTTACACTAGACAAGGTTACACTAGACAAGGTTACACTAGACGTACAATGTTACTCTAGACAAGGTTACACTAGACGGACAAGGTTACACTAGACAAGGTTACACTAGACGGACAAGGTTACACTAGACGTACAATGTTACACTAGACAAGGTTACACTAGACGTACAATGTTACACTAGACAAGGTTACGCTAGACGGACAAGGTTACGCTAGACGGACAATGTTACAATAGACAAGGTTACACTAGACGGACAAGGTTACACTAGACGGACAAGGTTACACTAGACGGACAAGGTTACACTAGACGTACAATGTTACACTAGACAAGGTTACACTAGACGTACAATGTTACACTAGACAAGGTTACACTAGACGGACAAGGTTACACTAGACGTACAATGTTACACTAGACAAGGTTACACTAGACGTACAATGTTACACTAGACAAGGTTACGCTAGACGGACAAGGTTACGCTAGACGGACAATGTTACACTAGACAAGGTTACACTAGACGGACAAGGTTACACTAGATGGACAAGGTTACACTAGATGGACAAGGTTACACTAGACGTACAATGTTACACTAGACAAGGTTACGCTAGACGGACAAGGTTACGCTAGACGGACAAGGTTACGCTAGACGGACAAGGTTACGCTAGACGGACAAGGTTACGCTAGACAGACAAGGTTACACTAGACGTACAATGTTACACTAGACAAGGTTACGCTAGACGGACAAGGTTACGCTAGACGGACAAGGTTACGCTAGACGGACAAGGTTACGCTAGACGGACAAGGTTACACTAGACAAGGTTACGCTAGACGGACAATGTTACGCTAGACGGACAAGGTTACACTAGACGGACAAGGTTACACTAGACGGACAAGGTTACACTAGACTTACAATGTTACAATAGACAATCTTATAAATGTTGTCCACCGGTAGAAAAGTTTGTTCCACTTTGCTCCCACTGTCCAAATTAGCCCTGGTGTGTGTGTGTGTGTGTGTGTGTGTGTGTGTGTGTGTGTGTGTGTGTGTTGCTGGCACTGCTAACGTTATTCCTGCCTGGTGCCCAGAGATTTCAGATTTCTGGGATTGGCTCCAGGTTCCACAACCCTGAACTGAAGGAGCGGCTTTAGAAAATGGATGATTTTTCTATTTCAGAACTGGGGCTGCTAATGAGCATCAGTGGGCGTGGCTTATTCCAAGTACAGATGCAGCTGTGTGTGTGTGTGTGTGTGTGTGTGTGTGTGTGTGTGCGTGCAGCTGTTTCTCTGCTGTATGCAGGTTTGTTCATTGAGTCTCTCTGGACACGAGTGTTTCAGAGCTCCCATAATCACACAACGTTCCTCTGTTCTCCAGACCGCAGGAACCCGTGCTTAACTGGCCTTCCAAGCCTCACCCTGCTTCCTTTTCATTTGTTCAGATCCATTTCATGAAAGTCCCATGTAACCTTCTTCTTCTCCTTCTTCTGTGTGTGTGTGTGTGTGTGTGTGTGTGTGTGTGTGTGGATCAGACAGTTCCTATTAGACTTGATGAGTCTATTATCCAGTGATGGCTGCTTCTCTGTCGACGTGCAGGAGCTCAAGAATTAGGTTCTGCTCGATCAGGTTCTTCCTCCATAGAACCTCATGATGTGTTCTGCAGATGACCCAGTGCAAGAGAACATTTAAGATGGTTCTACTCTTCTGAATTGAATCTTGTGTGGCGTATTAATAAATATTCGGAGATGATGGTGACAGGGATCTGCGTTCCCTCGGGTGTGGTGGTGGCTTGCAGGTAATATTCAGTGATAAAAATAGAGGTGGCGCTGTGCTGATATTTGCGGAACGACGCCCTGTCTGTTTGCTCGCCGCTGAGAGGGCGGGGCTGAGATATTAAAATGGGCGCGTTTAGCGCAAGCTCTTCTCCCGCCTCCACCCTGCACTCATGTAAATAGAAGATATGCAAGATATCAGACACAAAATGTGGTGAGGAACTGTGGAGAACATCAGGGTCTTCTCACAGTTTAATAAAAGCTGATCTTTGGAGAGGAACATCGATGTTACAGGAGAGTCATGGTTGGATGGTGAAGAACACCAGGCTCGTCTCACAGTTTAATAAAAGCTGATCTTTGGAGAGGAACGTTGGTTTAACAGGAGAGTCATGGCTGGATGGTGGAGAACATCAGGCTCTTCTCACAGTTTAATAAAAGCTGATCTTTGGAGAAGAACGTTGGTTTAACAGGAGAGTCATGGCTGGATGGTGGAGAACACCAGGCTCGTCTCATAGTTTAATAAAAGCTGATCTTTGGAGAAGAACGTTGGTTTAACAGGAGAGTCATGGCTGGATGGTGGAGAACATCAGGCTCTTCTCACAGTTTAATAAAAGCTGATCTTTGGAGAGGAACCTCGATGTTACAGGAGTCATGGCTGGAAGGTGGAGAACACCAGGCCCGTCTCACCGTTTAATAAAAGCTGATCTTTGGAGAGGAACGTTGGTTTAACAGGAGAATCATGGCTGGATGGAGGAGAACACCAGGCTCGTCTCACAGTTTAATAAAAGCTGATCTTTGGAGAGGAACGTTGGTTTAACAGGAGAGTCATGGCTGGATGGTGGAGAACATCAGGCTCTTCTCACAGTTTAATAAAAGCTGATCTTTGGAGAGGAACCTCGATGTTACAGGAGAGTCATGGTTGGATGGTGGAGAACATCAGGCTTGTCTCACAGTTTAATAAAAGCTGATCTTTGGAGAGGAACCTCGATGTTACAGGAGAGTCATGGTTGGATGGTGGAGAACATCAGGCTCGTCTCACAGTTTAATAAAAGCTGATCTTTGGAGAGGAACCTCGATGTTACAGGAGAGTCATGGTTGGATGGTGGAGAACATCAGGCTCTTCTCACAGTTTAATAAAAGCTGATCTTTGGAGAGGAACGTTGGTTTAACAAGAGAGTCATGGCTGGATCGTGGAGAACACCAGGCTTGTCTCACAGTTTAATAAAAGCTGATCTTTGGAGAGGAACGTCGATGTTACAGGAGAGTCATGGCTGGATGGTGGAGAACACCAGGCTCTTCTCACAGTTTAATAAAAGCTGATCTTTGGAGAGGAACGTTGGTTTAACAGGAGAGTCATGGCTGGATGGTGGAGAACATCAGGCTCTTCTCACAGTTTAATAAAAGCTGATCTTTGGAGAGGAACCTCGATGTTACAGGAGAGTCATGGTTGGATGGTGGAGAACATCAGGCTTGTCTCACAGTTTAATAAAAGCTGATCTTTGGAGAGGAACCTCGATGTTACAGGAGAGTCATGGTTGGATGGTGGAGAACATCAGGCTCGTCTCACAGTTTAATAAAAGCTGATCTTTGGAGAGGAACCTCGATGTTACAGGAGAGTCATGGTTGGATGGTGGAGAACATCAGGCTCTTCTCACAGTTTAATAAAAGCTGATCTTTGGAGAGGAACGTTGGTTTAACAGGAGAGTCATGGCTGGATCGTGGAGAACACCAGGCTCGTCTAACAGTTTAATAAAAGCTGATATTTGGAGAGGAACGTCGATGTTACAGGAGAGTCATGGCTGGATCGTGGAGAACACCAGGCTCTTCTCACAGTTTAATAAAAGCTGATCTTTGGAGAGGAACGTTAATTTAACAGGAGAGTCATGGCTGGATCGTGGAGAACATCAGGCTCTTGTCACAGTTTAATGAAAGCTGATGTTCGGAGAGGAACGTCGATGTTACAGGAGAGTCATGGTTGGATGGTGGAGAACACCAGGCTCGTCTCACAGTTTAATAAAAGCTGATGTTTGGAGAGGAACGTCGGTTTTACAGGAGAGTCATGGCTGGATGGTGGAGAACATCAGGCTCTTCTCACAGTTTAATAAAAGCTGATCTTTGGAGAGGAACGTCGATGTTACAGGAGAGTCATGGCTGGATGGTGGAGAACATCAGGCTCGTCTCACAGTTTAATAAAAGCTGATGTTCGGAGAGGAACGTCGATGTTACAGGAGAGTCATGGTTGGATGGTGGAGAACACCAGGCTCGTCTCACAGTTTAATAAAAGCTGATGTTTGGAGAGGAACGTTGATGTTACAGGAGAGTCATGGCTGGATGGTGGAGAACACCAGGCTCTTAGTTTAATAAAAGCTGATCTTTGGAGAGGAACGTCGATGTTACAGGAGAGTCATGGCTGGATGGTGGAGAACATCAGGCTCTTCTCACAGTTTAATAAAAGCTGATCTTTGGAGAGGAACGTCGATGTTACAGGAGAGTCATGGCTGGATGGTGGAGAACACCAGGCTCTTAGTTTAATAAAAGCTGATCTTTGGAGAGGAACGTCGATGTTACAGGAGAGTCATGATTGGATGGTGGAGAACATCAGGCTCTTCTCACAGTTTAATAAAAGCTGATCTTTGGAGAGGAACGTCGGTTTTACAGGAGAGTCATGGCTGGATGGTGGAGAAAATTAGGCTCTTCTCACAGTTTAATAAAAGCTGATCTTTGGAGAGGAACGTTGGTTTAACAGGAGAGTCATGGCTGGATCGTGGAGAACACCAGGCTCTTCTCACAGTTTAATAAAAGCTGATCTTTGGAGAGGAACGTCGGTTTTACAGGAGAGTCATGGTTGGATGGTGGAGAAAATTAGGCTCGTCTCACAGTTTAATAAAAGCTGATGTTCGGAGAGGAACGTCGGTTTTACAGGAGAGTCATGGCTGGATGGTGGAGAACATCAGGGTCTTCTCACAGTTTAATAAAAGCTGATCTTTGGAGAGGAACCTCGATGTTACAGGAGAGTCATGGTTGGATGGTGGAGAACATCAGGCTCTTCTCACAGTTTAATAAAAGCTGATGTTTGGAGAGGAACGTTGATGTTACAGGAGAGTCATGGCTGGATGGTGGAGAACATCAGGCTCTTCTCACAGTTTAATAAAAGCTGATGTTTGGAGAGGAACGTTGATGTTACAGGAGAGTCATGGCTGGATGGTGGAGAACATCAGGCTCTTCTCACAGTTTAATAAAAGCTGATCTTTGGAGAGGAACGTCGATGTTACAGGAGAGTCATGGCTGGATGGTGGAGAACATCAGGGTCTTCTCACAGTTTAATAAAAGCTGATCTTTGGAGAGGAACGTCGATGTTACAGGAGTCATGGCTGGATGGTGGAGAACATCAGGGTCTTCTCACAGTTTAATAAAAGCTGATCTTTGGAGAGGAACCTCTGATGTTACAGGAGAGTCATGGCTGGATGGTGGAGAACATCAGGGTCTTCTCACAGTTTAATAAAAGCTGATCTTTGGAGAGGAACGTCGATGTTACAGGAGAGTCATGGCTGGATGGTGGAGAACATCAGGGTCTTCTCACAGTTTAATAAAAGCTGATCTTTGGAGAGGAACGTCGATGTTACAGGAGTCATGGCTGGATGGTGGAGAACACATGGAGTGCTGCTGCTGTTTTGGAGTTATATTGAGCGCTACATCTTCATGCTAAATCTCCACGCGTGTTCCTGAGTGGTGCTGGTGGTGTTTTTGGCCGGTTAAGGTTGGAGAAGGACGGGAGCGGGGCGGGGTGCTTGGCTTTCCTGTGGCTTGAAGGTCGCACTGCTCGGCCAGCTCTAAAAGCTGTTCGGTCGTTCCCACGCGTGCTAATAGAATTAGCGCGCCATCTGTTCGTGGCCAGCGTGCCAGCCCGGAACCCCTGCTAATTATGATATAATATCAGAAGCGAGCGACAGACGACTGGTTAATATTCCCGCCGCAGACGGGTGGAGAGCAGCAAAGTGTGGAAATGAAGGGGCATCGGGAGACGAACAGCGAGGGGCCGTTTGTCAGACCTTCTCGTTCTGCCCGCTTAATGAAACCGGCGGCCGCGTGAGCCCATATTTCACTTCGCTCTGGAAATATGTTTAGAGGCTTAAACATGTTGCCAAGCGACAGTTGCCTGGACGGCTGGACCGCTGGCGTTCTCCGGTGAAGAACCGGAAGATCTGCTTTCAGGAAGCATCGCGCTAATGTTCACGATTTATTTCCTCTGCTCGCCACTGGTCCCAGTTTTCTTCATTAAATATAAAAAAACACCTGGTGAGACCCCGCCCCTTTTTAGAAAAACCCCGCTTACTACCATCGTGTCCCTGAGCAGGACACGTAACCCTGAGTGTCTCCAGAGGGGACTGTCCCTGTAACTACTCTGGATGAGGGCGTCTGGTAAATGGCGTAAATGTAAAATTTTGTTTTATTGTTCCAGTCGGTTCTACAGGGAACCTTCCCGTGTCCCACAATCCCTCGCTCCTGCGCGACAGGTGCCCCGCCCCGCCTTGAGAAACATTCTTTCACCCACGTAGGTGACATTGGCGCTCGGCTGTGATCCCATTTCCTGTTCATCAACAGCCCGGAACCTTCTGCCAGGGTTACTACGCAGTTATTACAGCGTAATTGAGCCCCTCCACATCTTTATTTGTTTCCTCGCTCGTATTGCGCGTCGCTGGCTCGCTGGCTCCGGCGGACCGTGATTGGCTGTAACGACGGCGTGGTGCGCGGTGATAAATGAGTGCTCGGAGTCGAGGGTGCGAAGGCGTGGATAAACACTCGTCTTGATTGGGTTATTCCCCCCGAGGTGCGGGGCCGTAGCCGCCTGTCGGGCGCCTGCACGTAATTTGTGATTACAGCACCAGCGAATGGGGTGGCGGAGATTAATTCAATCCAACCTGAAAATCTGATTGCCTGCATTTGCATATTAATGAGAAAATTTGCACGTTTTTCCCCCCTCCCATCAGCAGGTGGCGAGGCAGAAGCCAGTTCAGATCTGATCCAAACAGCAGCGCCTGGTGGTTTGGGGGGTCAGTGTATGCATAAATCACCATGTTTGGAGTCCATGTGAAGTTGACCTGTGGGTGGAGATGTGTGACTGTTCGGATGGACATGGTAAGTGTTTGGGCCTTGAGAACTTTTTTTTCCACGGTGTTCCGTCGCTTGTAGTTTGGTTCCTCGGCCGCTCTTCTGGGCGCAGCTTGTTGGTCGGACGTGATTGGCTGGGGGGGGCGGCTCGGTGCTGGATGCTGATTGGTCGGCCCAGTGGCTGGTGGAGCAGCGGTCTTGTAAAGGTTGTCTGTCGTGGTTATTGATGTCTCACTCGCTCAGATGGACCACATGGCCCTGGTTGAAAATCGATTCTGTTTATTAAGGAGGGGGGGGGACGACGACGACATGCGCCAGCGCCACCCTCACCGCGCCTCCGCTGTCCCAGTAAGTGAGACAACACAAATCACCAGGGGAGATATGACGCCGGAACACGGCCGAGGACACGCCACCCACCCGCCGGCGGGCTGTCAATCATCCGCGCCGAGCAGCGGTAAAAAGAGCGCCCACTCGTCCCCACCCGTACCCAGCTGCGGTTACTGACCCTGCGGGGCGTCGTCCCCAAACTCGCTGCACTCCTCCTCCTCTTCATGTGTTTATTGCTCTCTCTCTCTCTCTCTCTCTCTCTCTCTCTCTCTCTCTCTCTCTCTCTCTCTCTCGCTCCCTCGCTCAGGCTGCTAATGAGTGCTAATTGCCGCTCTGCAGGGGACCGCCGACAGCCGCCTAATCGCCAGCGCCGCCGGGCGGGCTGCTTCCCTCGTCCTCCTCTTCATCTCGTCCTCCTCTTCATCTCGTCGTGTGCGCCGGTTATCAGGCCTCAGAGTTAAATCTGCCGCCGATTGTTTCACCGTTAATCCACCTGCTGGTTTTCTGGTTCTGTGTTCAAATTTCACGCTGAAACAGAGCAGAACTCCACAGGCATCAGAAATAAAAATGAATAATCAAAATCCAAAATGAAAAATATTCATATACGGACGTATTTAATAAAAGAGTTTCTGAACATAAACAGCTGGTATACTGTAGCTACATGTAGATCCATATATTACGCTGTTATTACTTAAATTACGTTAACTATTATAGTGTAACATATTAAACATGGGCGGTAATAGCCTAGCGGGTAACACACTCGACTGTGAACCAGAAGACCCAGGTTCAAACCCCACTTACTACCATCGTGTCCCTGAGCAGGACACTTAACCCTGAGTGTCTCCAGGGGGGGGACTGTCCCTGTAACTACTGACTGTAAGTCGCTCTGGATACGGGCGTCTGGTAAATGCTGTAAATGTAAACATGATTAATATCTGAAGCAGATTGAGTTTTTGAATAATACAATAACATGAAACATGATGTATGATGATATGCCTCCTTTGTTCTAAAAGTCCGATCAGTTTATAGAACTGCTCATCATTTCAGTCTGTTATTATAGGTTCTGTGGTTCTCTTCAGGTTCTGTGTCTCTGGATGCTGCTGAGAAAATTGTAACTCTGGTGACTTTAGATTAAACTTAATAAACCTAAAAAATCATTAATATTTGTAAAGCCTTTTTTTAATGGAGGTAAATGTGTGGACCCACAGGACCTTGAGGACCTTGGCTGCATAAACTGTTCCTTGTTAATACTATTTTCCTGCATATGGAGAGTTGTGGTTGGTTATTAGCCTGGATTTTCCTCTGCAGGTCCATGTGCAGGTGGGAAGAAGGAAAGAAGACTAATTCTGAACCAATTCTGGACATTTATTGATCCCTGATCTCCAGGATCTGGTTCTCTCTGATTTCCAGCTCATTCCTCCTTTGATAAATGAATAATTCTTTTAGTAAATTTACTGTTAAATCCCTTTATCTTCTAATCGCTCCATCCTTTCCTCTGACCCAAGCCTTTAAAAGCCTCGTCTGTGCATTGAAACCTTTCTGATGACCCAGTGGAACCATGTCCAGGGTTTCTGAAACAGTGATTAATAGTGGTGAAGTTGTCAGACCTTCAGATCCCCCTGGATTCAGATCCTGGAGATGCTCTTTAATGTGACATCATATGAGGAAATATGATGACGTCACAAGTAGTCTCTGTTTTCATGCTTGGTATGCTGCAGGATGTTCTCCATGAACCAGCCATTATATCTACATGATAAGTTCCAAGTCATGCAGACCAGTCACCCCCTTATATGAATTTATGGAGTTTTTCTGTGTATGTGTGTGATGTTCACATCTGCCCCAGCGATTCAGTGCATCATGGTCTCTAAAGCAGATGGTCAAACAAACTTTTCTAATGAACATGAATGATCATGTACAGCATAAAATTAAAGTTAGCCCCGCCCCCTGATCCCCCCTCTTTTTTAATCTCTTCTCCCTCTGTCCCGGTGGCAGGTGCTGAAGGTTGGAGGTGGAGGGATACCAGACAACTCCATGTCCCACCTGACCACGCTGGTCCTGCCCTGGCCGTCTTCCTCCGCCCCTCTCCCCCACCTCCACCTCCACCTGCCCCGCCCGGGCCGGCCTTCTGCACAGAGCAGATGGTGGATGGGATCGGGGGGAGACGTCCTCTAACCTGGGAGTCTGTCCAGACTGTACAGCAACCTAATGGGCCTGGACCATGCTGACAACGTCCCTCTTCCTTTCTCTGTGAGGAAGAGAATTTATTTTTAACTAAAGACAATTTATATTGTCCCTGTCTGACCATCTGTATCCACAATTTACTGAACCTTTGGGTGCTGCATCACCATCTACTTCTATCTAATAATAATAAAGCAGCATAGCACACAATGCACACAGTGAAATTTGTCCTCTGCATTTAACCATCACCCTGAGTGAGCAGTGGGCACCATGACAGGCGCCCGGGGAGCTGTGTGTGGGGACGGTGCTTTGCTCAGTGGCACCTCAGTGGCACCTTGGCGGATCGGGATTAGAACCGGCAACCTTCTGATTACGGGGCCACTTCCTTAACTGCTAGGCCACCACTGCCCCAATCTGGGATCCCCTCAGAGACAACTTAACAAGACCAGATAGTTGTATGAAAGTGAATCTGCTGAATGTGTGAATGGTGGTGTTGATATTATGGGATGTGTTTGCCAGAATGAACTGTGGAAATATGCAGTAAATGAAGAGGACCTGAAATCATCTAGATCTGTACAAACAAGAAAGAGAGGCAACAGGAGCGAGGCTCATAGCAACAAGACAAAGAGTTGTCAGATGATCGTGAAGGTACCAAAGAGATCCAGAACAATATGGACTTCTTAGTTTTTGCTTGTTTAGATCTGAAAAAGATAGAGATGGATAACTGAGGTCCTTAAGCAGTTTTGGGGGGGGGGGAAATCATATGAAAAAAACCCTATTCATTTTTTTTTTTTTATTTATGATCAGCTGAGCAACTTCCTTCTAATATATGTCATGCCTTATATGGAAACACTTTCCCTTACACTTTTTTTTCCATAAACACTTTTATTTCAGCAATGATGCTAAATTTATTGGATTAAAAGAAAATATGTAATATGGACCTGTTACGTCCCTGGACGTATGCTCCCACGTGTTCTGTGTGTCTGGCTGTGTTTTTGCATCCTGTGTCTTTTATGTTGACTTCATGGGAGGAGTTGAAGCCTTTCAGCTCCACCTACCATCTGCCATTGGTCACCTCCACCTATATTAAGAGACTTTGGATTGTGTTCGGGAGGTCCCCAGGGTCTTCTAGGCCCTTATGCTTTTGGGAGGTCCCCAGGGTCCACGGAGATCTGCATGGAGCTCCGTTGGGGATCTCATTCGTATGTCTTGTTGCTTTGTGTGATAGATCCCTTTGTTGTTAGCCTGTTAGCGGTTAGCCTGTTATGTGCCCTTTTTGTTGACTTGTGTGTGTTTGATTGTCCCTGCTGGACCGTCCCTTCCTTTAGGCTGTTTTAATGTTGGTTAGCTGTCCTGATTGTACCTGTTAGCTCACTGTGAATAAAAGCACTGTTTGTATGGTTTGTTTGGTTGCATGTGTAACAGTGGACCTCCTCCTCTCCACACCCTTGTTGCGTTTCTGAGACCCCTAGACTTAGGAACATGACAGACCACAACAATAACAGAAACATCTCATCAATACTAAGTCGATCCTCCTTTTGTAAATATTACACCTTCTAGATGCCTCCTTTACTATTTGATTCTTGATTCTGGATGTTCTTCCATACAAAATCTCTTGAGTTCAGTTAAATTTGATCTCAGCATGAACAGCCATCTTTAAATCATCCTATAGATTTTTGATGATATTGGAATTTCCAAACCCTGCATATTTTCAACGCTGTGATTGGGCGTGGACTGTCCAATCTCAGGGGCAGAAGTTGCTGAGATAGTCAAACAGCTTCACAGCGGCGGAGCCCCGGGGGTGGATGAGATCCATCCTGGGTGTCTCATGGCTATGGATGTTGTAGGGCTGTCATGGTTGACATTGCATGGACATCGCTGTTCTCGGTGAGGGTTGGACTGAATTTCTGGTCCTTTTCAGTCCTTTTGTAACAGCACTCACCAGAACATCACTTCCATCAGACCGAACAGTGATCTGGCCAGAGATAAATTCTGCACCAAACAGCACATCATCCAATGGAAAAATTGGAAGATCCATGCATTTCCACCACAGTGTCGTCCATCGTGTTCATCCATCTGCATGTTCTGACCTGTTGCCATGGATTTGAAAGTGCTGTGATGTTGATACTTGTCTGGCCTGCATGAAAAGGTGGATGTGAAAACATCTGTAAACAATGCGAGAAAAGTGTGTCAATGAGAAGGTCTGGTGAGTAGTGGTCAATGATCTTTAAATCATGGCCAGGAGTCACAACATACCAGTCATGCCCTCCGACTCCCTTCAGGTTATCTCTTCCCTGTCCTGAAACAGTGCGGTTGGGTTTTGAATGTCCTATGATTGAGATATCTAAATCTGACCCATAGATGAAGGTTACACTTTGTGATGCATCTTCACTTGTCTATGTCGAGGGGACTTTCTGATCTCCTGGAATCGAAGGTCTGGGTTGTTTTTCTGTCCTTAGAGATGGTGAACGTCATCAGACGTCATCAGTCTGCAGTTTATCAATCTGACATTTAAAGTCTCATTTAATGTAATGAGAATCAAATCTTCTCCTTGTACACATGTTCTCGGATCATGTAGTTTATTTTTTTTCCAAAACCAGCACATCAGTTTCATCATTATGAGAATAATTCTCAATGAAACTGTTCCTGAGTCTTGAACATCAAGTTCACACCTCATTATCAATGCCATTTGTTTCTTAATTCTCAAATTTCAACATTTTCTTCCAATGCTTTCATCTGAGGATACAAATTCCTCCATGCAAAATTCAGAAGAACCTTCGTAAACAAGACAGAATTTGATGCTCCTTCCATTCCAAGAACTGTCCCCTGATGAAAAGTCTATAGCCTTTCTTCTAGCCTGTACTTCGTGAAAGAGATAATATTTATGGTAGTCAGCATTTTTTTCCACAAGTCTGTGTCCTTTTCATTTCATTGGTAAGAGTATGAGTACAAAAACAGATTCCCTAAAAAGTCCTATTATAAAATGTCAGATTTTTTCCCATGTTCCAGCATTTGATGGCAGATTTGCTCTATCATTCTGGATGCTCATATACACATCATCCATAACCATTCTTATTGTGCTTATTGCTAAGGATGTAATTGGTACTGTAATTGGTAGGACCATTTCAGCATCCTCCAGAGTCAAAAGTGTTGTATCTAAGGCTGCATTAATATATCCCAGTGAGTCTTTTCTCTTAAAGTCCTCTACAAGGTTGTAGATGGCTGTCTGTTCCCATGACTCCCTCTTTTATGTTTCCTTGTTCAAAGGCACGAACAGTACTCTGCAATCCCAACATCAGTCCCATAGTTCCTACTGATTTCCCTATTTTTTCCAGGATCTTGGAGCTACTGTGGATTTTGGCTGGATTTGGAATATTGATTTCAGCAACATCTCTTTATGTTTATCTGAAGTTTCTCCATGTGAAGCTGGACATCTATGGGAACTGGCACTTTCCAACCCAGTGTTCTAGGTGAATTCTCATAGCTGACAATGAAGTTCTCCATCCTCTATTCTGACAGAACTTTGCTTCACTTTAAGCTCAGCTGACTTTTCACTTGATGGACCTTGACTGGAGCTCCTTCAGCAAGGCAATTGATAAAAACCTTATCTGACCCTACCTCACAAGTCACCATACTTATCTGGTCTCCATTTCTGTTCATGTGTGAGATCATCTCAGAACACCATCTCCTTTGATAAATGTAGATTTCTGCTTCTCCTGAATGTAGACAGGAGGTAATGTAGGACTCTTTTCATACAGAGAACTTGGTAAACATGATTGTTCTTGGTTGTGGTCTCGAAAACAGTAGAATTCATTCTGAAACACAACAGCTTATGTGCAACCTTCTCTGTGTTGAAAATAATAGTCAGAATATTGCTGTGCTGAATCATTCACATGGCTTCATTTGTGTTGTATTTACTCAATTATGATTTATTCACTTAAGACACTTAACCCTGAGTGTCTCCAGGGGGGGACTGTCCCTGTCACTACTGACTGTAAGTCGCTCTGGATAAGGACGTCTGGTAAATGCTGTAAATGTACATAATCCTAAACATGCCTTTGTTGCCTTTTTCTATATTATACTACAGTGGCAGTGGTGGCCTAGCCGGTAAGTTAGCAGCGTTGTAATCAGAAGGTTGCCAGTTTAAATTCCAAACCGCCAAGTTGCCACTGAGGTCCCCTTGATGAGGGTCCTGTCCTCACACCTCTCCCCGGGTGCCTGTCATGGTGCCCACTGCCAGTGTTGGGAAGGTTACTTTTAAAATGTCTTCCGTTACAGATTACAGAATACATACCCCAAAATGTAGTTTGTAACGTATTCCATTAAGTTACTCAATGTGAGTAACGTATTCTGAATACTTTGGCTTACTTAATATATTGTCATGCTTCTTACAACTACATGAATGTAGCAATCACAGATAATAAAAAAAGGCCTTAACCATTTCTTTATTTATAAAGCTGAAAAGTGGAACATAAAATATGCCATTGAAAAGTATTTACTGCTATGGTCACCAACATGTTCCATGACTTAGTTAAAGTAGCATTTTCAATGACCGTCTTCCTGATTTGGACAAAAAAGGTTAAAAAAAATCAATTTTTTAAAAGAACTTACTTCCAGATGTTTCTAAAGGTTGGATGTGGAGTCTTTTGATGCTGAGAGCAGCTTGGTTGCTGGTAAACAGAGTTTGCATCGCATGGTCAGATTCGCCCATCCCTTTAAATGTGAAGTGGCGTCGGAATTTCTAAGTAAGAAATGCATTCCTGCCCGGCCACTGCTGGCTCTGTTGTGCTACTGTAAGAGTATAAAGATCATGGTGTAATAGTGAGTTAAATCATATTTATTTACAATTTCAGGGGTAGCATGGATTTATGGGCGCTGAAACAGAGCGCATGCGCAGATCCGCTAGGTAGCACAACTCGATAGGCAGCATGTTTCAACAAAGTAACTGTATTCTGATTATCACTCATTTAAACAGTAACTGTAACAAAATACAGTTACTCATATTTTGTATTCTAAATACGTAACGCCGTTACATGTATTACATTACTCCCCAACACTGCTCACCAAGGGTGACGGATGAATACAGAGGACACGTTTCACCATGTCACCGTGTGCTGTGCTGCAGTGGATCACAATGACAATCACGTCACTTTCTCTTCACATGTAAATGGAAACTTGGGCTGGTTTAGTTTTTTGATGAATTGTCAAAGACCCTGTGATCTTGTGAACACAATATGGATCTGCAGAATGTAAAGTGTTAATAAGTACAACAGCCTCAAACATCCCTGTCCAGAGTGGATGAATGGAGATAAATAGATAACAAGGAACCCATTTCCCCCAGTGAGTTATCCCCAGTAAAATAGTTTCTACAGTTGTGTGTGCATTTTGGGGACATTCTGGACAATGTGTATCTGGCAACACACTGACAGGGCTCAGCACAATTTAATTTTTATTTTGCTTTTTATTATTAGTAATATTATTATCATTATTGTTATCAGACCAGTTGAAGCAGCTGAAGAGAGGAAGTAGGATTTTAAGTAAAAGAAGATCTGGTGTGGGATGTTATTGTCCAGGATGTGGTCCAGGAGGCGCATGTGCAGACATCCTTGTGGGGTTGGATGGAGGCGGGCTGAGACAGGCCGTGGACACACGTCAACTACGCATGAAAACAATAAATATTAATATCCTGTATCAAATTACAGCCGCTAAACATTCTTTTCTGTGGTGCAGGTTTTACATAAATGTAAAGAGTAAAGAAAGGCTCGCTCACACACACACACACACACACACACACACAAAATATCATTCTCAGTTTGTATGGGCCAGTGTGTGTGTGTGTGTGTGTGTGTGTGTGTGTGTGTGTGTGTGTGTGTCACTAACTCGTTACGTGAGGGGGCATCTGTCTTGGAACACTGACCTTCAGTGTGTGAAGGCTTCACAGCACGTGGAGAAGGGAGTGTGTGTGTGTGTGTGTGTGTGCTCTGCAGAACAGTAGCCCTTTCTGCTACTGTGCTGCCACACATTGTGTGTGTGTGTGTGTGTGTGTGTGTGTCTACATTGAGACTCTGTCTATGACAGTTAATGTGTGTTTTTGGTCAAGACAGAATAAAATTTGATCCTGTGTGGTCATGTAATCCAGACTGATCAGTCATGTTTACATTTAATTTCCATTTTACGGCATTTACAAGACGGCCGTATCCAGAGCGACTTACAACGTGCTTCCATGTCACCATGGATGAAGTGGTCAGTTCTGGTTCACTAGGACCCCCAACTATGAATACAATCTTTTTATTCACTCTGTTCTAGTTTCTATACAGAAGTCAGACAAGAAGAAGGTTACAAGTTCATCTAAATCTTCTCTAAAGAGGAAGGTCTTGAGCTGCCGTGTGAAGGTGCTCAGTGACTGAGCTGGAAGTTCATTCCACCACCGAGGGGCCAAGACGGAGAAGAGTCTAGATGAGCGTCTTCCTCTTACCTTCAGAGATGGAGGGACCAGGCGAGCAGTACTGGAGGCTCGGAGTATACGAGGTGCAGTGCGAGGTGTAATAAGGGCTGTGAGGTAGGATGGTGCTACTCCATGTTTGGCTTTGTAGGCCAGCATCAGTATTTAGAACCTGATGCGTGCAGCTACTGGGAGCTGGTGGAGGGAAATGTGGCATCACATTTAAATCAAGCTGGAGAGCTGGTCTCAGTTCATCTTCTCTCGTCTTTACCAGTCGTAGCCGCCTAATCTGTGTGTTCATGTCACCATCAGGTGATCGGAACATCAGGCCATTTTAATTCCCCTTCCTCCTGACTGTAGAAGACAAAGTCCTATTTTGGATGTCTTTGTCTTCTCTTGACCAGCTGTCTTCATGATGCTGATTCAGGATTCTGATCATGATGCTGATGCATGATTCTTTCCTTCTCTTGCAATAAGCCTGAAATAGAATAAAGTCATTTCTGCCTTCCGCTGGTGGTTCCTGATGTTCTCCAGGACTGGATGAGGTCTGACACACTGTGGGTCCTTGAAGCCTGGTTTCCGTGGCACCCAAATGAGAAAGGACATCACTCATTTCAAACCCCAAATTGCTTTGCTCTCATCTCTGACCCTCAGTAAACAGCCCCAGTCAGAACCCACCTGAAACACACACACACAAATACGCACACACACACACACACACACACACACACACACTTCACTTTCAATTTAAAATAAATAAATAAATGTAAAAAAATGAAAATAAAGCACAGTGGTGGCCTAGCAGGTCATCAAATTCGAATCGGTTCGAATCCCGAGCTGCCAGGGTGCCACTGAGGTCCCCTTGATGAAGGTCCCGTCCCCACACACTGGTCCCCGGGCGCCTGTCATGGTGCCCACTGCTCACCAAGGGTGACTGTTAAATACAGAGGACACGTGTCACCTGGTCACCATGTGCTGTGCCACAGTGTTTCACAAACACAAGCATGCGCACACACACACACACACACACTAAAGAATGTGTCCAAAGTTCGCTTCGTCTTTTTCTCCCAGTCGTCTGCTCAGCCATCTCAAGCTACGTCATCTGTGCGAGCGGTTGGGAGACACAGGAAACAAAAATACTGCATAATAATAATAATTATAATAACAACAACTCAATTAAATGAGGGGATCTTGTCTCATCTTGTTTTCTTCAGTAAAAAGACATTTTAGTCTAGTTTTTATTTTGTAAATCATATTTAGTCTCGCTATCTGTCCACCTTACTACATTATACATTTCGTTATATTTATCGTCACATGACCAGCGTTTACGTTGCATTGCATCTCGTCTTCATCACATCAAAAAGGTTCTTTGACGAAGATATTTAGTCATAACATAATTTTCGTCATGTTGTCTGTGAATAAACTATTGGCTTGTGTGATTTTAAAAATGTCCCAATGAAATTTGTGTGGTACTTGCAGGGGGAAACATGCATCTATAAAAGCAAACTGGATAATGTCCAGTTTTGAGAGGTCCATCCCAACCATTTACTGAGCTGCATTCAGCACATGGTGTAGAACCTTCAACCATGAGGACACGCTGTAGGACACGAGGTTTCAGTTATATCTACATTTACAGCATTTACCAGACGCCCTTATCCAGAGCGACTTACAATCAGTAGTTACAGGGACAGTCCCCCCCCTGGAGACACTCAGGGTTAAGTGTCCTGCTCAGGGACACTTTGAACCTGGGACATTATGGTCTTTTGGTTTCATAGGCCTGTGTCTTACCCACCCAGTTGCGGTTTGCATTTGACTGCTTCCTGAGGAAGGAAGTGTTGGGCTTTTCCCACCAGGTCCGAGGTGTTAGGAGATCCATGTGAAATGCTTCATTATGCAGCTTCCCAGGACGCCAGTCACAACAGCGTCTTCATCTTGCTGCTATTTGGAACCTGATAGTTCGAACCATAATATGTCAGTAAGTATTTGATAATTCAGTGAATGATGGCAACCTGCGTAAGGTCTGTAAGTCAGCAGGACGGTTTATTACTTTATGATGCAGCCATAATCAAAACAGCACAATTGCAATAAAAAACAATTAGTGGTGCGGTAATTGACACCCACGTACAGAACATGGCCTTAATTGGAGGTTAATTGTGTTCGATTGGAATTAGTTGGCACTCCACGATATGAGGGTGAAGTAATCTCCACTCATGGTTCTGGGGACGGTTCTCCTGGGTCAGTGGTGGTCTAGCGGTTAAGGAACCGGCCCCGTAATCAGAATGTTGTGGGTTCTAATCCCGATCCGCCAAGGGGCCACTGAGCAAAACATTGTCCCCACACACTGCTCCCCGGGCGCCTGTCATGGTGCCCACTGCTCACTCAGGGTGAGGGGTTAAATGCAGAGGACAAATTTCACTGTGTGCACCGTGAGCTGTGCTGTGTATCACAATTGACAATCACTTTTTTTTTTTGATCCAGGCACCAATAGGTCAGGTTCCTGGAGAACAAGATAAACACAAACTCAGATACACTAATCATGGACGTGGATGTTCTTTGAACTGTTCCTTTCTGGGGTGGAATGGATGTACATCAAGTTTCCAAGATACGAGACAAAATTTTGTTCACAAAAATAATCCAAAACAGCGTGTGTGGATACACTCATTTATCACTCCCAACTTTTCTCCCTGTTGTTCCGGCCGTCATAGTGGGCTTGTGTATATATTCTATATATCGCCCACACTTACTTACTATGTCATGTAGGACATAGATATGGACATAGATTCTCTTAAACCTTGAAATAAGTGGGGAGGAAGGTTCTGTGCTGTCTTTTAACTTAATACGTGTTCTGGAGGAACGTTTAATGGTCAGACAAGACAGAGACTGAATGCCGTGGCCTCCATGAAAAGAGGAGGCTCTATCTGTCTGACATGGTGGAAGGAATTTGAACATCACCTCAAATCACCTCAAATACATGCTTGAATTGTTGCTCACTCAATACACCCCAGCAGCACAGACTGTGAAGAATTATGGGGGAATGTTCGTAAGGTTCATGACCTGAGTCCACATGGTCCTGGATGAACTATTGGTGCCTTCTGAGGCCAGTTGAATGACCACCGTCTACTTAACCCTTCAGGCTTCGAAGAGGTGAAACAACGAGGAGTTTGCAGTAGTAATCAAATCTGCTTAAAAAGTTCAGGTGATGCAGTCGTTGTTTCCTCTCTCTCTCTCCCCCATTTCCCTCACCTCCGCCCCGTCTCTCTCTCTCTCCCCATCTCCCTCACCTCCGCCCCGTCTCTCTCTCTCTCCCCATCTCCCTCACCCTTGCCCCGTGTCTCTCTCTCTCTCCCCATCTCCCTCACCCTTGCCCCGTGTCTCTCTCTCTCTCCCCATCTCCCTCACCCTTGCCCCGTCTCTCTCTCTCTCCCCATCTCCCTCACCCTTGCCCCGTCTCTCTCTCTCCCCATCTCCCTCACGCTTGCCCCGTCTCTCTCTCTCCCCATCTCCCTCACCCCCGCCCTGACTCTCTCTCACTCTCTCTCCCCATCTCCCTCACCCCCGCCCTGTCTCTCTCTCTGTCTCTCCCCCCATCTCCCTCACCCCCGCCCCGTCTCTCTCCGTCTCACTCCCCATCTCCCTCACCCCCGCCCTGTCTCTCTCTCCGTCTCTCCCGCATCTCCCTCACCCCCGTCTCTCTCTCTCTCTCTCTCTCTCTCTCGCCCATCTGTCTTTTCCCTCCTCGTCTGGCCCGAGTTCGTCTGCGTTTTATAAACAGCTTGTATTAAAATGCGGCTTCTGTCCCCGTTTGAAAGGTTGACTTCTGTCTCGGTAGATGAGCCTCGTAAACGTATTTGGGTATTTTCCTCCGCAGATGCCGCGGTTTGGTGCAGGTGGGAGAAGATGCAGCAGACGGTCGATACCGGGGACAAGGTCATGGGTGAAATGAGGGATATTGAAGGACAAGCGGGTTGACATTTTAAAACTTGAGGGTCAAAGTTCAAGTTGCAGATTCCCAGTGGTATTCGGTGTTTATTATCGTGTCCGGGTGGGCGTGGCCAGTTCCCCTCGATGGGCGCGCATTGTTCCTGGCACCGCAGTGACACACGTTCTGCACGCGCTGCCAGGCGCAGTAGATGCTGCTCGGCTCGGCTTCTTTTGGACAATAACGTGGATTTTAAAAAGTCGGATTACAGGAATCCGCTGCAACATTATCACCACCTGCTGCCTCATGTGCAGGTTCTTCCAACTCTGAAGCTATCTGCTGTGGTATCTGGTACCAAGCTGTCAGCAGTAGATCCTTTAAATCCTGTAAACTGTATAAATCCTGACCATTACAAGTCTGTGTCCTTCCCCGCTAGGCCAACAGCTGTCCCACGTACACGTGGTTGGGTCAGTGGTGGCCTAGCGGTTAAGGAAGCGGCCCTGTAATCAGAAGGTTGCCGGTTCGAATCCCGATCCACCACCGTCCCCACACACTGCTCCCCGGGCGCCTGTCATGCCCACTGCTCACCAAGGGTGATGGGCTAAATGCAGAGGACACGTTTCACCGTGTGCACTGTGCACACAGCACAAATTCTCCCACACCGCCCCTCTGCTACGTTCCCTCCACCGGCTCCCAGTAGCTGCACGCATCAGGTTCTAAATACTGATGCTGGCCTACAAAGCCAAACATGGAGTAGCACCATCCTACCTCACAGCCCTTATTACACCTCGCACTGCACCTCGTATACTCCGAGCCTCCAGTACTGCTCGCCTGGTCCCTCCATCTCTGAAGGTAAAAGGAAGACGCTCATCTAGACTCTTCTCCGTCTTGGCCCCTCGGTGGTGGAATGAACTTCCAGCTCAGTCACTGAGCACCTTCACACGGCAGCTCAACACCTTCCTCTTTAGAGAAGATTTAGATGAACTTGTAACCTTCTTCTTGTCTGACTAGAACAGAGTGAATAAAAAGATTATATTCATAGTTGGGGGTCCTAGAGAACCAGACCACTTCATCCATGGTGACATGGAAGCAGGTTGTAAGTCGCTGTGGATACGGCCGTCTGGTAAATGCCGTAAATGTAAATGTGTGCTGTGCTGCTGTGTATCACTTCACTTCACGTACACAGGAGCCAAGGTTCTCCAGACATCAATCATCTCAATCAGAACCTTATCAAAGGCACTCAGATCTCACATGATGTCCTGAGACTTTAGATCTTAATGTATTGTCCTAATCCTGACCTTCTGCTGTATAATCTGCATGTGCTTCAGTGTTTAATATGATTCATCTTCATTAAAATGTCATCCTGATGACCCCTCCGTGTGGTGATATTATCCCCTTTCTGAGAGACCAACATCTTGACATTTTCCCGTCTCCCAAAAGACCCTGAGTCTCTCCACGTCTCATCAGAAAGAGCTGCTGCATTAGGAAATGGACATCAAAGATGACTTTCACTCCTTCATCTCTTCCTTCTTCTGCATCCAAGTGCTAAGTGTTCCAGCAATTCTTCTCTGTTCTAGTCTTTATAGTCACGTGTGGACAGAATCTGTCCTGCGGTTGTGGGGGGGGCTCTAAATGATGGCCGCTCCAGATGAGTCCTGTTGTTCAGGTTTTTTACTGCTGACCTCTGACCTCCTGCAGCACGGGCCAGTCCTTCATTTACAGGTTTAATTAAGGCCCGATTAATTATTCATGGGGCCCTGAATGGTAGCGGTCAGGCGTCCATCTCAGGAGAAAAGATCCACGTTCTCTCCCTCCCTTCACTTCCTTCCTTTGTTCCTTTGGGTGGATAGACGAGGTGTTAATGTCTGAGGACGGCAGCGTCCCCGGATTCAATCACAGCTCCCTGATGAGTGTAATATTCCTGCGCTATTCTTACCCCGGCACAGAGTTCCAGGGCGGGCGGCGGCGGCGAATCATCTCGTCCAAATCAACAAATAATGAAGGCAGCATCACGCACCGCCTCGGCGCCGTCTTCTCCTGCACTCCACCCTTCAGAAAGCAGCTGTGGAGTCTCATGCTTCTGTGCTCTACTCTGTTATTTTATGTTCTATTATAATATTCAGTTTAATAAACAGGACACAGCATGAGAAGCCTTCATTATGGGGTCAGATTATTGAATAATTAGATGATTTGATTCTGCAGTAATGATACCTTCAGCAAGGGTTATAATGCGTTATAAAAGGCGTTATTAATCACAGGAAGTACACAGCTGTGAGGCAGGAGGTCTGGTGGGTTCAAACCCCTCTTACTGCAGGGGGGCTGAACCAGTTACTACTGGCACGTGTGACCCCTGACCTGTACACCCCCCTGCTGGACCCTGCTGCTCAGTGACGGTGACAGTAACAGCTTTAAACGGAGCTGCGCTGCCTCGGGTGACTGATGCATGTGACACTACAGAGCCACCTCTGCATCCTACCCACAATCCCCTGCAGGGCCGATTGGACGGCTGTGAAGCCGCGCTGATAAAGGGGATCTCAGGAGAGTCTTCCTCCTCCCATGGGGCCGTGTGTGAGGTTTCAGGGGACGGGAGGACGTGTGCTCGTCTCACCACCTCGCCGTGATCTGGCCACGTTGACCTTTTTCAGTTCTGCAGAGTCTGATTCATCTCGTCCTGCTTCACAGTCTGGTTTGTGGGTTCAGGATTATTATTTGTCACATACAGAATATCCAAACGATTAAGAGACCTCAACATTCTATAATAAATAAGATCCACCAGACTTGTTTTGTGGGATATTAGAATGTGATTGTGAGGTTGATCATAGCAGGAACCATCCCTGTACCAGAAGACCCTGGGAACCTGGTGGCTACTAAAAAAAAAAAAAAAAAAAAAGTGAAGTGATTTGTCACATGTGATACATGGCAGCACAGCACACAGTGCACACAGTGAAATTTGTCCTCTGCATTTAACCCATCACCCTGAGTGAGCAGTGGGCAGCCATGACAGGCGCCCGGGGAGCAGTGTGTGGGGACGGTGCTTTGCTCAGTGGCACCTCAGTGGCACCTTGATGGATTGGGATTCGAACCGGCAACCTTCTGATTACGGGGCCGCTTCCTTTACCGCTAGGCCACCACTGTCCCACTAGTCGGAATGGACAGGTGACTGTAACCTCAGTGAACACGGACCACGCCCGTCTCGGCACGTTTGGCTTGGTCAGTGAATCGGCCCGAGGTGAGAATCGACCAGCTCACCCATCCGGTACACCATGAATCAGAGGGGCTTTACCCTGACCCCGCCTCCCTGACCTCGCACCGGCCACCGGACCTGGACTGTCTGGCCCAGAGTTATGGGCTTTAAACGAGGGAGGGGACAGAGGGAGGGGACATGGTGACAGGAGGGAAAGTGGGGGGAGAGGCACACAGTCTTGGAATGTGTGCCTCCCTCTGGAAAGATGGATGTCCCTCCTCAGTCGCCCCTCCCAGCGTCTCTCGCCCCATTTGACCCGTCCCGTCCATCACTTGGTAACCGTGGCGATGTAGCCGATAAAAAGTGTGCGGCACGCTGCATGTTCGGGCCATAAAACAGAATTAAAATATTAAATCTGTCAGCCTCGTAAATAAGAGCGTGTATTACCGCGCTGGTAAAAGAGGGCGGCGGCTTTACGGCGGCGGCGGCGCGGGTGACAGGACGTAACTAATTACTCAGCAGCGGTGGAGACGGGCGGGGAGATATACAACATATGGGGGAATTAGAGGGACATCTATCTCTCAGTCTACACACACACACACACACACACACTCAAACACATGCACACACACATACACAACTGCACTCACACTCAAACACATGCACACACACATACACAACTGCACTCACACTCAAACACATGCGCACACACGCGCACACGCACACATGCACAACTGCACTCACACTCAAACACATGTACACACACGCATACACACATACACACTCACACTCAAACACATGCACACTCACACAACTGCACTCACACTCAAACACACACTCACACACACACAGACACAGAGAGGGTAAAACGTGGACATAATCCTGGTTTTTACACGATCGTTCAGTGCTTTCAGTAACCATCTCCCATTGATCCATGGAGTCTGATCTTTGTTTTCTTATAATAAAGCCTTTTCTGCTCAGGACGTGTCCAGTGGCCTCGTTTACTCGTTACGTCTCTGTCCCCCGTGCTCATTTCTGTCCTCCACAAGTCTGACGTTGTGTCTGCATTTGTTCTGTGTGTATGTTAGTGTGTGGTCATGCATCTGGTGTGTGCTAGTGGAGAAGCATCTGCATTTCTTTGTGAGTGTGCAGGTATGCGTCTGGATGCTGTGTGTGTGTGTGTGTGTGTGTGTGTGTGTGTCATTAGCATTAGCAGGACATGCTGTTAGTCGGAGGCTCCACCTGGTCACACACACACACGTAATTGGCTGGCAGGTGGCTGCAGAGATGCAACACTTGAGTCAGAAAAATGAAAGGAGAGGAGATACGAATCTCTCCCTGATCTGGATCATGGGTGAAGATGATGGGGATGAACGTCCAGCGCTTCCCCGTGCGTCTCCTTGGACCGTGATTGGTTAACAGTACCTTGATCAAGGGGACCTCAGTGGTTCAGGATTTGGCTTCCTTACCCTCTAGGCCACCACTGGCAAACTTGGGTGACTCGAGGTGCAGAATACATGGTGTTTAAAACTGTAATATTTATTTAGAAGTCACCATAGAAGGTGTCTTGTGTTCCTGTCTTCATGGGGACGCCGGTGTTGGGTGGGATAAGGAGCCCCACACTGGTGGTACAAGTTTTAAGATAACTTGGGTTACATAACTTCAATCACTAATAATTGATTGATAATAACACTATTGTAGAAATTTTACAAAAGTTTGTAAAATCTTTACATTTTAACTAGAAACGCTGTTCTGTCATCATTGTGCACGCGAAACGTTCCTTATTCGGAAGGAGAGAGTGGTTATTGGGTGTGGCTGTATGAAATCTTTCATGACTTTCATTTCGCTGTTTAAGTGATCTGGAAAGAATTCAATAATAAATTGGATTTTTTCTTAAAACCTGGGAGATTGTCTTCTTTGATCTTTCTCTTGTCCTCTGCTCCTCAGACAGATGATGGATGTTCTGCTGCACGCCGCTCTGCTGTCTTTAATAGAGACGCTGGAGTAAATGTTAAGGGCCTCATAAACACCCCACCCCCCAGTATTCATCCCTCCACCCTGTCAGCATCCCTCCATCCCTGTCTAATACCCTCTCCATCTTCCATCTCCACCTTTACGTCCTCCATCCTGTGACTGATGTCTGTCTACACACACACACGCAAACCATGCACAGCCATGGAGATCTGTCGGCGACTGTAATCTGCGTGTGTGTGTGTGTGTGTGTCACCATGAATTGATGAAAATCTGAACGAGCTTCTGTACTCCGCTGAGCTGAGCATCGCTGCTTTGACCTTTTTCCGTTCTTTATTAGCCAATCCCCACAAAGCTGGTGGTCAGCAGAGGTCAAGGAGACCAGATCCAGCAGCGCGCTGATGCGACGGCGACTGCAGAGGACGATGCGGAGGAGCTCACAGCGCTGTGTGTGTGTGTGTGTGAGATAGTGAATTACTATGAGTGTCAGCCACAGCTTATTTAATTGGAGAGAAGTCCATAGCAGTGGTGTGGATAGAAAAGAAGGATGTTTGTGTCAAAGTGTGTGTGTGTGTGTGTGTGTGTTGCAAATCATCCCTAATCCCCCTCACTGGAGTGTGTCTGTTTTGAGTCAGTGGGCAGTCCCAGTGTGAGGAATCTGAAATGTGTGTGTGTGAGTAGACAATATGTGAAAGAACATATGGTGGACTGGCTTTCTTTCCCTGGTGTGTGTGTGTGTGTGTGTGTGTGACTCTTACCAACATGCACAGGGTAATTAACAGCTTAGTCAAACAGACACACACACACACACACCTGTGTCACTGAGGCGGAGTGAGCTGTGCAGGTTTGATTGGTCGGGGGGTCCCTGGAACTTCTCTCTCTCTGCGGACTGCACCATTAATCACAATAAGCCTGAGCTCCTCCATAATGAATTGGAATCCCAGAGCCCAGTCTGGGGCACCATGCTAAAGCGCTGAGGAGGGCGGTTCTGCGGCGGTGGTGAAGAGGTGTGCTTCTTTTGCATTTCTTAAGAAACATGTATTTTAATATTCTGCAAATGTAAATAATGTTTCTGCTTTAATGAGGTGTTTTGGGAGCATCTGGGAAAGATTCTTCAAAAAGATCCCCAGGTCCTTTATATGTCAACTGGAATCCACACATTCCTCATGCAATGAAGCACCTGCTTTCAAAGAGAGTAGAGGGAACCACAACATGCTTGATCATAACCCTGGGAGCCTGAGCATCTTCTCCACTCTCTGGTGACCTCAGTGGGAAGTGAAAGTGAAGTGATTGTCTTTGTGAAACACTGCAGCTCAGCACATGGTGACACGGTGAATGAATGGTCCTCTGTATTTAACCATCACCCTTGGTGAGCAGAGGCAATGTTTGCTCTGCTGGGGCAAATAGATATTAGGTCTCGGAGAAGCACATCACTGTTTCTAAGTTTATTGGGAGGAGATCATTTTTGAAACCAGATTAAGACAAAGAAAAACATCGTCTTAATAAATTGTTTCTGGGGAAGGAATGCAGCATGAAGATCTGCACACTTCACAAAATGTTGGTTTAAGATTGCAAATTCCCATGATTCGGGGTCGAGTATGGGCTCATTCTAACTCGCACGTAAATGAGCGGTCAGCAAACACAAACTTCTGGTTCTTTCCGTACGATTTGCTGCTTGTAACTTTGTTTAGTGAGAGGAAAATTGTTTTGCATGATGTAAATTTGTTTTACTAATTAAATGTTAATGTGATTCGCATTTCTCAGCCACTGCTGTCATGTGATGCGTTTTAATTATCGCGATAGATGTGAAAATGCATGCTGAAGAGGTGTAGAAGATGATAGCCTCTAGTGATTATTGTTAGGTTGCATCTGGGACAACAAAGAAGGAACGTTCATCTATTTACATCCAACCCGCTCTCTGTGGGGATGGACTGTAGTAGAGATGTTGTATTCATGCTAGTTAATGTCTACGCTGGTGTTGGACTGTAGTAGAGATGTTGTATTCCTGCTAGTTAATGTCTACGCTGGTGTTGGACTGTAGCAGAGATGTTGTATTTCTGCTAGTTGATGTCTACACTGGTATTGGACTGTAGTAGAGATGTTGTATTTCTGCTAGTTGATGTCTACGCTGGTATTGGACTGTAGTAGAGATGTTGTATTCATGCTAGTTGATGTCTACGCTGGTGTTGGACTGTAGTAGATGTCGTTATTCCTGCTAGTTGATGTCTACGCTGGTGTTGGACTGTAGTAGAGATGTTGTATTTCTGCTAGTTGATGTCTACGCTGGTATTGGACTGTAGTAGAGATGTTGTATTTCTGCTAGTTGATGTCTACGCTGGTATTGGACTGTAGTAGAGATGGTTGTATTCCTGCTAGTTGATGTCTACGCTGGTGTTGGACTGTAGTAGATGTCGTATTCCTGCTAGTTGCTGTCTACGCTGGTACTGGACTGTAGTAGAGATGTTGTATTTCTGCTAGTTGCTGTCTACGCTGGTATTGACTGTAGTAGAGTTGTTGTATTTCTGCTAGTTGATGTCTACGCTGGTATTGGACTGTATAGAGATGTTGTATTCCTGCTAGTTGATGTCTACGCTGGTAGTGGACTGTAGTAGAGATGTTGTATTCCTGCTAGTTGATGTCTACGCTGGTGTTGGACTGTAGTAGAGATGTTGTATTCCTGCTAGTTGATGTCCTACGCTGGTACTCTGGGACTGTAGTAGAGATGTTTGTATTTCTGCTAGTTGATGTCTACGCTGGTACTGGACTGTAGTAGGAGATGTTTGTATTTCTGCTAGTTGATGTCTACACTGGTGTTGGACAGTAGTAGAGATGTTGTATTCCTGCTAGTTGATGTCTACGCTGGTGTTGGACTGTAGTAGGATGTCGTATTCCTGCTAGTTGCTGTCTACGCTGGTATTGGACTGTAGTAGAGTTGTTGTATTTCTGCTAGTTGATGTCTACGCTGGTATTGGACTGTAGTAGAGATGTTGTATTTCTGCTAGTTGATGTCTACGCTGGTATTGGACTGTAGTAGAGATGTTGTATTCATGCTAGGTGATGTCTACCGGCTGGTGTTGGACTTTAGTAGATGTCGTATTCCTGCTAGTTGATGTCTACGCTGGTGTTGGACTGTAGTAGAGATGTTGTATTTCTGCTAGTTGATGTCTACGCTGGGTATTGGGACTGTAGTAGAGATGTGTTGTATTTCTGCTAGTGATGTCTACGCTGGGTATGGGACTGTAGTAGATGTTGTATTCCTGCTAGTTGATGTCTATGCTGGTGTTGGACTGTAGTAGATGTCGTATTCTCTGCTAGTTGATGTCTACGCTGGTGTTGGACTGTAGTAGAGATGTTGTATTTCTGCTAGTTGATGGTTCTACGCTGGTACTTGGACTGTAGTAGAGATGTTGTATTTCTGCTAGTGATGTCTACGCTGGTACTGGACTGTAGTAGAGATGTTGTATTTCTGCTAGTTCGCTGTCTACGCTGGTACTGGACTGTAGTAGAGATGTTGTATTTCTGCTAGTTGCTGTCTACGCTGGTACTGGACTGTAGTAGAGATGTTGTATTTCTGCTAGTTGATGTCTACGCTGGTACTTGGACTGTAGTAGAGATGTTGTATTCCTGCTAGTTGATGTCTACGCTGGTACTGGACTGTAGTAGAGATGTTGTATTTCTGCTAGTTGATGTCTACGCTGGTACTTGAACTGTAGTAGAGTGTTGTATTTCTGCTAGTTGATGTCTACGCTGGTGTTGGACTGTAGTAGAGATGTTGTATTCCTGCTAGTTGATGTCTACGCTGGTGTTGGACAGTAGTAGAGATGTTGTATTCCTGCTAGTTGATGTCTACGCTGGTGTGGACTGTAGTAGAGATGTTGTATTTGCTAGTTGATGTCTACGCTGGTATTGGACTGTAGTAGAGATGTTGTATTTCTGCTAGTTGATGTCTACACTGGTGTTGGACTGTAGTAGAGATGTTGTATTCCTGCTAGTTGATGTCTACGCTGGTTGGACTGTAGTAGATGTCGTATTCCTGCTAGTTGATGTCTACGCTGGTATTGGACTGTAGTAGAGTGTTGTATTTCTGCTAGTTGATGTCTACGCTGGTATGGACTGTAGTAGAGATGTTGTATTCTGCTAGTTGATGTCTATGCTGGTGTTGGACTGTAGTAGATGTTGTATTCTTGCTAGTTGATGTCTACGCTGGTATTGGACTGTAGTAGAGATGTTGTATTTCTGCTAGTTGATGTCTACGCTGGTAGGACTGTAGTAGAGATGTTGTATTTCTGCTAGTTGATGTCTACGCTGGTGTTGGACTGTAGCAGAGATGTTGTATTCTTGCTAGTTGATGTCTACGCTGGTATTGGACTGTAGTAGAGATGTTGTATTTCTGCTAGTTGATGTCTACGCTGGTATTGGACTGTAGTAGAGTGTATTCTGCTAGTTGTCTACGCTGGTATTGGACTGTAGTAGAGATGTTGTATTTCTGCTAGTTGATGTCTACGCTGGTATTGGACTGTAGTAGAGATGTTGTATTCCTGCTAGTTGATGTCTACGCTGGTGTTGGACTGTAGTAGATGTCGTATTCCTGCTAGTTGATGTCTACGCTGGTATTGAACTGGTAGTAGAGGTGTTGTATTTCTGCTAGTTGATGTCTACGCTGGTACTGGACTGTAGTAGAGATCTTGTATTCCTGCTAGTTGCTGTCTACGCTGGTGTTGGACTGTAGTAGAGATGTTGTATTCCTGCTAGTTGATATCTACGCTGGTGTTGGACTGTAGTAGAGATGTTGTATTCCTGCTAGTTGATGTCTACGCTGGTGTTGGACTGTAGAGAGATGTTGTATTCCTGCTAGTTGAATGTCTACGCTGGTGTTGGACTGGTAGTAGAGATGTTGTATTTCTGTAGTTGATGTCTACGCTGGTGTTGGACTGTAGTAGAGTTGTTGTATTTCTGCTAGTTGATGTCTACGCGGGTATTGAACTGTAGTAGAGTTGTTGTATTTCTGCTAGTTGATGTCTACGCTGGTGTTGGACTGTAGTAGAGATGTTGTATTTCTGCTAGTTGATGTCTACGCTGGTATTGGACTGTAGTAGAGATGTTGTATTCCTGCTAGTTGCTGTCTACGCTGGTATTGAACTGTAGTAGAGTTGTTGTATTTCTGCTAGTTGATGTCTACGCTGGTATTGGACTGTAGTAGAGAGATGTTGTATTCCTGCTAGTTGATGTCTACGCTGGGTGTTGGACTGTAGTAGAGATGTTTATTCCTGCTAGTTGATGTCACGCTGGTACGGACTGTAGTAGAGATGTTGTATTCCTGCTAGTTGATGTCTACGCTGTACGGGACTGTGAGTAGAGATGTTGTATTTCTGCTAGTTGATGTCTACGCTGGTGTTGGACTGTAGTCGAGATGTTGTATTCCTGCTAGTGATGTCTACGCTGGGGTGGACTGTAGTAGATGGTCGTATTCCTGCTAGTTGCTGTCTACGCTGGTATTGGACTGTAGTAGAGGTTGTTGTATTTCTGCTAGTTGGTCTACGCTGGTGTTGGACTGTAGTAGAGATGTTGTATTCCGCTAGTTTGATGTCTATGCTGGTGTTGGACTGTAGTAGATGTCGTATTCCTGCTAGTTGATGTCTACGCTGTATTGGACTGTAGTAGAGGATGTTGTATTTCTGCTAGTTGATGTCTACGCTGGTACTGGACTGTAGTAGAGATGTTGTATTCCTGCTAGTTATGTCTACGCTGGTGTTGGACTGTAGTTAGAGATGTTGTATTCCTGCTAGTGGATGTCTACGCTGGGGTTGGACTGTAGTAGAGATGTTGTATTCCTGCTAGTTGATGTCTATGCTGGTGTTTGGACTGTAGTAGATGTCGTATTCCTGCGAGTTGATGTCTACGCTGGTGTTGGACTGTAGTAGAGATGTTGTATTTCTGCTAGTTGCTGTCTACGCTGGTATTGAACTGTAGTAGAGTTGTTGTATTTCTGCTAGTTGATGTCTACGCTGGTTACTGGACTGTAGTAGAGATGTTGTATTCCTGCTAGTTGCTGTCTACGCTGGTGTTGGACTGTAGTAGAGATGTTGTATTTCTGCTAGTTGATGTCTACGCTGGTATGACTGTAGTAGAGTGTTTGTATTCTGCTAGTTGATGTCTACGCTGGTTTGGACTGTAGTAGAGATGTTGTATTCCTGCTAGTTGATGTCTACGCTGGTATTGGACTGTAGTAGAGATGTTGTATTCTGCTAGTTGATGTCTACGCTGGTGTTGGACTGTAGTAGAGATGTTGTATTCCTGCTAGTTGATGTCTACGCTGGTGTTGGACTGTAGTAGAGATGTTGTATTCATGCTAGTTATGTCTACGCTGGTGTATTGGACTGTAGTAGATGTTGTATTCCTGCTAGTTGATGTCTACGCTGGTGTTGGACTGTAGTAGAGATGTTGTATTCCTGCTAGTTGATGTCTACGCTGGTGTTGGACTGTAGTAGAGATGTTGTATTCATGCTAGTTAATGTCTACGCTGGTGTTGGACTGTAGTAGATGTCGTATTCCTGCTAGTTGATGTCTACGCTGGTGTTGGACTGTAGTAGAGATGTTGGTATTTCTGCTATGAGTTGATGTCTACGCTGGTATTGGACTGTAGTAGAGATGTTGTATTCATGCTAGTTAATGTCTACGCTGGTGTTAGACTGTAGTAGATGTCGTATTCCTGCTAGTTGATGTCTACGCTGGTATTGGACTGTAGTAGAGATGTTGTATTTCTGCTAGTTGATGTCTACGCTGGTGTTGGACTGTAGTAGAGATGTTGTATTACTGCTAGTTGATGTCTACGCTGGTGTTTGGACTGTAGTAAGATGTTGTATTCCTGCTAGTTGATGTCTACGCTGGTGTTGGACTGTAGTGAGGATGTTGTATTCATGCTAGTTACTGTCTACCGCTGGTGTTGGACTGTAGGAATGTCGTATTCCTGCTAGTTGATGTCTACGCTGGTATTGGACATGTAGTAGAGATGTTGTATTTCTGCTAGTGATGTCTACGCTGGTATTGGACTGTAGTAGAGATGTTGTATTCATGCTAGTTAATGATGTCTACGCTGGTGTTGGACTGTAGTAGATGTCGTATTCCCTGCTAGTTGATTGTCTACGCTGGTATTGGACTGTAGTAGAGATGTTGTATTTCTGCTAGTTGATGTCTACGCTGGTGTTGGACTGTAGTAGAGATGTTGTATTCATGCTAGTTAATGTCTACGCTGGTGTTGGACTGTAGTAGAGATGTTGTGAGTTCTGATTGCTACAAAGGTATCTGAACTATTAATGCTAATGGTTTAGGTTTTTAGGATCACGTTTTGATATTTACATTCACTTCAATAAACTCTGTTTTTCTAGTTTGTTTAAAGAGCTGGACTTCACTTCTCAGGCTGTGGTCAGTCTTTTTTCTGTGGATCTATTAAGCATCTTCCTTTCCAGAGCATAAGAACTTTCTTCGTATTCCTGTTATAGAGAACACACAGTTCTCTAGGAAGATATAGCAAAACTAACTTCCTGTGTCTTTACATTGAATCCTTCTTTCTCACCCATATTCCTTCTATCTGATCTTATTTCTCCTCATTCCTCTCCTTCTTTGTCACCACCTCTCTTCTGCCTCTGCCCCATTCTCTGTTCTATTATTTGCAAGTGCTGAATTTTAGATTTGGTGCTCGCTGTCACAGTCTGGAGAGGACGCTGAAATTGCTGGATGACTGGCATTCCAATATTTCTGTCCGGTCTGTAGTTACTATGGGAACTCAAACTGTAGACCCCCCTCGGGACACTGACCGCATGTCTGCCTCCACTGAGCGCACCAGCGTGGTTCTGCGCTGATGAACCAGAAAACACCGGGTTCTCCGGTCAGGTCCCGGGTGCAGTTGTGCCCGGAAGCTCTGCTGCTTCTCTGTAGGTACAGATTAATGGCGACGACGAAATGGCCAGGCAGCTGAAGCTGTTGAGCTTCTTTCTTCTTTCAGAATCATGAGCAGAACTGTGAACGTTCCCCATTTCCCCATTCAGAATGCTGTATTTAAAAGTGCTGATGATCAGAATGTTGGTGATGGTAGGGGGCATGGTCCCCTGTTTCCTCCTGTTGGTGGAGTCTGGTGTTCACTGCTTCTATGCAGGTTATTCACCCTGAACACACACCACGTCACCAGACCTGCACGCTTATGTATGAAGCACAGATCTTTGCTGGTTGGGACTGCTGTAAGGAACCATGAGCTGGCAGAACATGACCTCTACATGTTTTTTTAACCCCTGCGACGTTAAGTGGGCTTTTCTATTTGTCTCCTGTGCCGGGAGACACGTCCTCGTTTTCAGCCAGTATTTAATGAGCTGCACTCTTCCATCAGCCCTCAGCATGGCGCCTGCATCACTTCCTGTCATCCCAGCAGGACTGTCATCCCTGCGGCAACGGCGTTCCGGCTGAAAAATGGGGAGGAGGCGCCGTCCTGTTTACTGGAGGAGAACACAACAGAAAAAGACAAACAGGGAGGAAACGAAAGAACTTTTCACACTTGAGGATTTTTCGTGGCGGCCTGTTAAGGGTGGGGGGATGGCCAGGAAGGAAGAAAATGAAAGATTGATCGAGGCTCGGCGAGCTGTTGGCCAGGAGAATGGCTGTCGCTGAATCGGCACATCTGCACTCGAGAACAAGAACCAGCGGGGGGGAACTGATAATGGGCTGCGGCCAACTTTTACCTGTGTGTGTGTGTGCGTGTGTGTAGGGTGTTTTTCAGCAGAATTTTATTTTTTTGGGAGCACCATTTTTTAGGCATTTTCTGTTTCGTTGCCCTGTAGTTCTGTAAAGTCTGACTGGGTTTGACGTGGCGTCTTTATGATTTTGAGTCAGTAGCAGTAACCAGTCTGCCCAGGATCCCACAATGCCGTTAACCCAAATTAAACCAAAGATTGCGCTGGAGAAACATTGTTCAATGTGTCTTTGGAGTGCAATAAATGTTTAAGAGCAATAACTGTTGTGCAATATCACACATTTTTTGCTCAATCATCACCTACTTTACTTTTACTTTACTTTACTTGACTTTATTTAGCAGACGCTTTTGTCCAAACGACTTACAAGAGGAAGACACCAGCAATTCTCATTAGATTTCTATAGAATATTGAGTTTACAAACTAAGAGCCCTGATAAGGCTCAGACTTGTCAGTGAAGAGCCATGCTCAGAGATTGTTAGGTGCTAGACGAAGAAAAATTATAATGTATTTATACATTTTGTATTTTGTACCACCTACCCACTGCTTACTTTAAATTGTACATTTTCTCGTCTGTATCTCTTATAAAATTTGTATCTATATTATATTTGTCTTTGTTGTTTAAATGTGCATCTCGCTGTACTCGTACAGTGACAGTAAAGGCATCTCTCCATCGTCACGCCTTTCCCTGGACACACACCAACACACACTCCTCACTACTGAGAGGGCCTATCAGCACAACGTGGTCCAGGGTCTGACATGCTACAAGGGTTCTGAAGGACAGATTCCCAATAAGTGTCACATCCATCATGCAGTGCGGCACTCCTGAGAAACGGGAGTCAGCCGAGAGTCAGCAGCTCCTTTCAGCTTGTGGCTGGAGATCGAGGGATTGCATGGAGCGATGAAAGCGAGGAGGGAGGAGCTAATGGGTGGCGAGACGGGCGAGAGGGCGCGGAGATGGTATCTGATGCAAATATGCGGCGGGATGGAGTGACTGACGGAGGGGGCGGAGAGTTTTGACCTTTTCACTTCCTGTTTTAGCGTCTTGCTGCCAGTCCTCATCGTCTGACATGAGAGCCGCAGACCCGACAGACACCTCACATAGTGTAATATGGGGTGTAACAAGAAGTTACTCATTCAAAAAGTACCCTGAACAAGTACCCTTTATCCCTCTCCACTCGCAATTTATTCTCTCTCCTCTCTCTCCTCCACACACACAGCCACACACACCTACCTGTGCATTTTTTTAAAACCCGTTGCGAATAATTACTTTGCCGAAGGCACGCCTGTTGATCCCGGCTGGTATTTAAAGTCCTGTCAGTGAATTTAAATCACTGCTCCTGTTTCCTGCTCTTCTCTTCTCTTAAGTGGAATGTCCTCGTGCTGCCCCCCATGGGGACTTGTGAAGATGGAGAGAGGGAAGAGGATCAGAGCTGCATGCCATCATTTTCCTGTGTCTGATGTGGGTGCTCCACCACTCACCTCATCTGCACTCGTACTACTATCTGACAATATGTAGTTTGAAATGAATACGAAAGAGAAAATATCTTTTTTCTTCAGTATGTTCATTTTTTATTAACGGCTGCAGCCACAGGAACAGACTTTTAATGTGATAATGTGATGCCCCGGGGCCCCGGGGCCATGGGGATGTGACACTGGTGCCCATGCACCTGATAATGGAGTCCTGACCATTCCAGCCGCCACCGATCAGACTCCATAAAGCCGAAATGCAGCATGCAGACAGGGCTGCTGCATTAATGTGGATATTTACGTTACATGAGTGTGTTAATGGCTCCTGTGCTGTGCTGGGCTGGGAACTACTCCATGGGGGCTGAGAGCCACAGAACCCTCAGAGGGTGCAGGAAGAGGACCTTCTCGTTCCAATGGACACAGACAAGGGCTGAACTGGGAGGAGGTCCTCACTGCTCTTGTGGCCTCCAGCAGGGACATGCAGTGACAGGGACTGCACGGCCCCTGAAGGATCATCCCTGTGGTATGGTGACGGGTCTCCGGTGGTTCCGGGACCAGAGCTGGAGACTCCATCAGAGACGTGCAGGGGCAGGGCCTGCACATGCTCAAAGACACCTCCCTGTGGTACGGTACGGTAAAATGAGCTTCTCTCTATGGGCGGAGAACCGCACAACCACTTTAAAAACCACCTTATATGAAAAACTTACATGAATCATTGTATGTTGCATGTAGCTGATTCAGGTCAGCCCACCATTTTTGCCAGGAGAATAACCCCAAAAATTGGACCAGAAATTACCCAGCCTGACCACGCTGTGCAAGAGTGTCCTGGCATTTCATTGGCTGCCATCAGACCCCGCCCTCTTCACTCTGTAGACCTTATCACAGTATCGGCCCTGTTCTCATAATGAAGTATTTGTTCCAACTGCTGCTGCTGCTTGTGTGTGTTGTCCAAGTTCATCATCATCTCCATCCATTTCAACCCCTTTTGCACTCACTGCTCATCATCTTCCTTCCTTTCCAAGTTCCTTCTCTTGCTCTTTGTAGCCTCTGGCCTTCTACTTCAACACACACTGACACACACACAGCTCTCCTGCGTTCTGGGCCCAGTGTGATCAGCAGATCAGGCATGCTGTTTTGACAGTGAAAGGCATTGTGGGTCTGCTGTATGTCTGAGCCCCATTGCACTGACTGGCTTTGATGACATCAGTGGCGGCGGCGGCGGTGGCCTGAGGTGACCATTAACATGACGGCGCATGAAACCACTTACCTGGTGTGTGCTTTCCGTGACCACCTCGCGCTCCAAGGGAAAATAATAACGGAGACGGAGAAGGAATACGGCAGCTTATTGTATGGAAGGAGATGAGTTATGCTAATGGCGGCGCTTCCAGATGGACTTGGCTTCCTTGTTTTTTTTTTACTCAGATGTGTACCTATACATATTACAGATTAATTATGCTCCTGCACCATCGCCGGCGGGGAGACGGTATCGGGGTAGAGGAAGGTTCTGCGCTGTGGTTCTGGAGGTTCCATGTATGTTGTCCAAATGATTCAACCCTTGTACAGTACGTTCGGGAAGCATTTACAGCGCATTTTACACCCTAATTCAAAAATTGATTCAATTCATTTGTTCCCCTCAGAATTCTATATACAACATCCCATAATGACAACGTGAAAAAAAAAAAAAATAAAATCACATGTACAGTCGTGGCAAAAAAGTTTTGACAATGACACAAATAATGTTTTTACAAAATTTGCCGTTTGTGTTTTTATAATGATTGTTTACTATTATGAAGAGCGATCATATGAATTACAAAGTTCCTCTTTACCATGAAAATGAACTTAATCCCCCCAAAAAATACATTTCCACTGCATTTCAGCCCTGCCACAAAAGTACCTGCGTGAGATCATTTTCAGTGCTCCTCTCATGAACACAAGTGAGAGTGTTGAGATGATTCTGTCCTGCGACTGAGTTAGAATAGCAGACTGGATGCTTTAATAGGACGGTGATGCTTGAAATCCTTGTTCTTCCTCCGTTAACCATGTTACCTGCAAGGAAGCACGTTCAGTCATCACTGTGTTGGATTAAAAAGGGGCTTCACAGCAAGAACATTGGCTGTGAAAATCAACCATTTATCATAAACTTCAAGGTGATTTATCAACCTGCAAAGATGATTCAGCTGTGGGATCGGGGTTCCACCAGTGCAGAGCTTGGGACCAGGGCGTCGCTGTGTTTGGGAGCGCGGTGGGGGCTGCAGCGGCTAAGGAAGCGGCCCCATAATCACAAGGTTGCCGGTTCGATTCCCGATCCGCCAAGGTGCCACTGAGGTCCGCTTGATGAAGGTCCCGTCCCCACACACTGCTCCCCGGGCGCCTGTCATGGTGCCCACTGCTCACTCAGGGTGATGGGTTAAATGCAGAGGACAAATTTCACTGTGTGCACCGTGTGCTGTACCGCTGTGTGAGCTCCTTCTAGTTACTGGTGTAGAGTGAGAAGAAGACACCGGAGAGACGGCACCAACTTCTCAGTACTGGTGCAGCAAGGCGGGTGGTTGCGATCGTGCTCGGCAGACTGGGATGTTCTGGGGTCGGATCGGGTGTCAGATATAGTGCTTGAATCGAAATCAGGGACAGAAAAAAGAAGTGGGCACCATCGGAGTCCATCAAGTGGCAGTAGGGCAATCCAGAATCCTGGTTGGGGATTGCCTATATACGGTCCCACAGGTCAGAGCATAAACCGAGCATGAAGTCAGATGGATTTTCTGTAGACCTTCAAGACAGGATTGTCTTAAGGCACAAATCTGGGGAATGTTACAGAAATTTTTTTGCTGCTTTGAAGTGGAAGTTCAAAACCACCACGACTCTTACTAGAGCTGGCCACCTAAACTGAGCAATCACCTGAGAAGGGTCTTAGTCAGGGAAGTGGTTACTCTGTCAGAGGTCCTTCTAGAAGGACAACCATCTCTGCAGCAATCCACTAACCAGGCCTGGATGTGGCCAGATGGAAGCCACTCCTTCGGCACATGGCAGCCCACCTGGAGTTCATCAAAAGGCACCCGAATTGTCTCTCAGTTCACGAGAAACAAATTGATCTGGCCTTTGGTGTGAATGCCAGTTTGGAGGAAACCAGGCGCCGCTCCTCACCAGGCCAGGACCATCCCTACAGTGAAGCATCATGCTGTGGGGATGTTCAGCTGCAGGATGTATAGAGACATCCCGGAAGTTCAGACTGGGACAACGACCCTAAGCACACGGCCAAGATATCAAAGGAGTCACTTCAGGACAATCAATACTATCAATGAAATTTGAACTGTTCCACAATATGCTGCAATGTACATGTAATTAACGTATGTTGTGTTGAAATATAATAGTTCAATGTAAATGAATGTACATACAGTTAATTACAGTGTTCATAAAGAACTACTTCTATCCTGCTGTGAGCCGTCTGTCTGTTATAAAACCCTTATGGCTCTCAAGGTTGTTCCCGTTCGCCGTGTGTCTGCCTCTCCAACATCACTTTTTATTTCCTTCTCCTGTTGTCTGCTCTCTGACATCCGTGCTGGAGCACAAGAAACGAGTCGGAATGGATGAGCTGTGCGGACGCCATCAGGGACCAATCACCAGTCACGTCCCTCCAGGGTTGTGGTTTTGTTCGCTGGCCTTGGGTCCTCCAGCAGGGATTTGCTCTTTTTAAAACCAACCCTGCTTCTTTTTACTCGATGAAGGTCCCGTCCCACAAGGGTGACGGTTAAATACAGAGGACACGTTTCACCGGCGTCACCGTGTGCTGTGTGTTACAATGACAATCAACAATGTCAACAACAACCCACGCTGTACGAACTTTATTAATCACGTCTTAGAAGACACCAGCTTTTCCCAACGTTTTGTCTGTACTGGTTACAGAGTGGCGTGGTGAGCTGGTCACGTCGTACGGGTACAACGTGGATATTAAATCCGACGCTGTGATGTGGGTTAAAACGGACATGAATACCGGCCTCCTGTGTCCTGACTGGATGAATTTCTCACTTTTTATCCACTTGCTCTGTGTGTGTGTGTGTGTGAGTGTGTGTGAGTGTGTGTGTGAACATCGTTCTGATGCTCGGCACGCTCTGCCTCTGTCTTTTCCTCTCCTGTCGGCAGTTTATACAGTTCGGAGCTACAGAGAGCGCTGGATTCCATTCAGAGAAAGATGGCGTCCCAAATTAGATTTGTGCTGTTGACTTTCTCTTCTTTCATCATTTCCAGCGCGGTTCTCCGCGGGCAACGTGGGCTTTTATGGGAGTGGGGGGGGGCGTCGGCGCCCGCGGTCACGCCTTAATCGATCCTGGCTAAAGGCAGCTTGTGTGCTTCCTGTTTGAACTCATCTGCTCGTTAACCGGTGTCTGGGATTTAATTAAGACGCCGGGCGGATTTAAAACCGGTTACGTTGGGTAAAACGAGCCGCGCTCCTAATTATCGCTGGCGGTTACCTTCCCTCCCCGTACTGTGGTTTAAACGCCAGCGGCGCTCGGTGCAGGTATGTAAATGTGCCGGAGTGACAACGTTCCCCTTCCTCCATCAAAGAAGAACGACAGGCCGCAACTCGCTCAGGTCCCACGGCAGAAGAAACGCTTCTGTCTGCTTATTGATTTTTTCAAATGTCGGAAACCACAATAATGCCACCATTATCATTCGTACACGATATCAACATGACACAAGAGGGAAAACAGTTCGTCAAAAGAAATCAAACACGCAAATCTCCACGGCGTGTTCCACATATAGACGCCCCAAAGGGGGCGGGACTTATACTGTATGTATATATTTATAGTACACGTTGTACTACGTCGGGTGGAGGTCCTCACCAGCTGCCGGACGTCCAACGCGGCTCTGTACATCCAGGTCCAGCTTGAACCCGTGCCCGTTTCCATGGCAACGTGCAGCAGTCCGTAACCACATTGCCCCATTCCTGCCTAATTAGGGCAGAATTTGCTTCCAAGGGTATTGCTAATACGTTGGTGAAGAGATGCGCGTGAGTGTGTGTGTGTGTGTGTGTGTGTGTGTTGTTTTATCAGCGAGTGCATATTTATCAGTTATCAGGGGACTGTGGCCTTTTCTGCCTCCCTTCATTCACTCCCACTTCATCAAGGCTGCCCTTCACAGGCAAGGTAGGAAGGTGCGAGGATGGTGAGGGTACCTGGACTCCAGATGGTGAGGGGTATGGGGAGAGTTCAGATGATGGTGGTGGGAGGGGGTGACGCTGCTTGTAAAACGGTGTGTGTGAGAGAGAGAGAGAGAGAGAGAGAGAGACGAGGGGACAGACAGTCTACATGTGTGAGGGGCGGAGCCTCCGCGGATTATCCCGCTCACCAGGGTTGTGATGATGACCCCGGGCCGAGGTCACCAGCTGAGCAGGAAAGGAGGACTGGAGGACAGACAAGTGGTCCAGGGCTGGTGGGGAGTCCTTCAGTAAGATTAGCTATGCACTGCTATCCCTGTGTGTGTTTAAACCCTGCAGTGTGTGTGTGTGTGTGTGTGCGCATGTTTGGATGAATATTAATGTGTTTGTCTTGAGGCCTGAAATTCCTCTCCTGTACTGGGAGCGACGTGTAGACAAGACAGGAAGTTAAAGAGAGAGAGAAGATGAAGGCCAGGACTTCATCATCGTCATCATTAATATACATCGTATATCGAGATTACGGTCTACAGCTCACCTGCTTTTACAACGGCCATCAGACGCGTTTTCACGTCTCGCTACGACTCCCTCCGGCCTCGCCGCCGTGCGTGTTGCGTTACGAGCCGGTAAAAGGAAGCCCTCTGCCCACCTCCCCAACTGTAAATTAGCCACCAGGACACTTTGAATGTTGTACGCCGTGCTTTTATGTTACTGTATTTAACATTCCGGCTTTTTATTTTGCCCCCCTCCCTCACTCCTTCCTCCCTGGTGCATTCTCTCATTTTTTAATTTTTATAACTTCCTCCGCAGCTCAGTTTCCTCGTCTCGCTGTCATGCTGCCTCGCGCTATACGTGTCCTCCCCAGTGGCTTTATTCACACTCGTCCCTTCGCTCGCCTTCGTCCCCACCGCTGAATCCCGTCCAACTTCCAGTTTCTCTGTGGCTCGAGATTCGGTTTAAAGCGGAACATTGCGACGGCGGATACGGTGGATATGGTGGGCTGGGTGGCGGATACGGTGGGATGGGCGACAAATACGGTGGGCCGGGTGCCGGATATGGGGGATACGATGGCCTGGGTGGTGGATACGGTAGGCTGGGCGGTGAATATGGTGGGCTGGGCGGTGAATACGGTTGGCCGGGTGGTGGATAGGGTGTGGATACGGTGGGCTGGGCAGCAGATACGATGGGATGGGCGGCGGATATGGTGGATACGGTGGGCTGGGCAGCAGATACGATGGGATGGGCGGCTGATATGGTGGATACGGTGGGCTGGACCGTGAATACGGTGGATATGGTGGGCTGGGCGGCGGATACGGTGGGCTGGATGGCAGATACGGTGGGATGGGGCGACAGATACGGTGGGCCCGGGTGCCGGATATGGGGGATACGATGGCCTGGGTGGTGGATACGGTAGGCTGGGCGGTGAATATGGTGGGCTGGGCGGTGAATACGGTTGGCCGGGTGGCGGATAGGGTGTGGATACGGTGGGCTGGGCAGCAGATACGATGGGATGGGCGACGGATATGGTGGATACGGTGGGCTGGACCGCGGATACGGTGGATATGGTGGGCTGGGCGGCGGATACGGTGGGCTGGATGGCAGATACGGTGGGATGGGCGACAGATACGGTGGGCCGGGTGCCGGATATGGGGGATACGATGGCCTGGGTGGTGGATACGGTAGGCTGGGCGGTGAATATGGTGGGCTGGGCGGTGAATACGGTTGGCCGGGGTGGTGGATAGGGTGTGGATACGGTGGGCTGGGCAGCAGATACGATGGGATGGGCGGCAGATATGGTGGATACGGTGGGCTGGGCAGCAGATACGATGGGATGGGCGGCGGATATGGTGGATACGGTGGGCTGGGCGGTGGATACGGTGGCCTGGGTGGCGGATACGGTGGGGCTGTGGCCTCGCCAGTCGGTGATCTGCACGGTTTAATCTTCCATAATGAGCTGTGGCTGCAGATATCATCAAGCCTTCCAGCCGAAGAACTTCATTTGTGAGAATACAGGACATATCGCTGTCGACTTGAGCGCTTAATTAAGTCTGAAGTGTGATTAAATTAGGCTTAATTATCATAATAATATATTTCTTTCATGAGCGCAGATAACTGGCTGACTTCAGTGAAAACGCTGCACTTGGAAGGATGTGGCGAACTCGCACCGACAGTCAAAGTTATCTCAGCGTGAAATCAGGAATCCTGTCAGCAACTAAATGCAATTCCAGAACAATGGAGGCAGCAGCTGGACGCGTCCTCAACCTCGCCCCTCCTCGTTCCGTTTTAATTAAAAACTGACGCTCTTATCGCCGCGCCAAATCTGATTATTCCTTATTTCTTTTTCCTCCAAGTTTGCATATTTTCTCTCTCCCGTTTCCTCTCTCGTCTGCATTGTGCGGGACCCTCAGATGTTTGCCGTTCGGTGTTGGTTCGGTGTGCAGATCTGTGTCTGTGTGGGCGACGGTGTCTGACTGTGAAAGCGAGTACATGGCCCTTCTTCCCTATGAAGTGTTATGTGCACTGCAGCCTCCTGCATAGTAGCTGACACCCAGGGGGCGTGGCCTGGTTCTTTTATGGCACCTTGAGCTGTGGTTGGTTCTTCCCAGGACGTGTAAAGTGTTGCTTGGCCAAACGCACTAGCTGTTTGCATATATAGAGGTTTTTGCAGGTCTTCATTGCAAGTCCGTGGGTGGGCGGTTCCATAGGCGAGTAGCATGGCGATGAAAAGGGGTGGGGCAAGTACTGATGGGGTGGTTCAGTCTGGTGTTTTCGGTGAATGCTACTCATTAGGAATCCATGGTCTTCAAGGCAGATCAACTCTCTATACCCAGAATCCATCCTGTCATCCCGCTAAACCCTCCATCCCAACCATCTCCACTCCTCTCATGTTCTGTCCTCCTGCTCCTTTCCCCTCCCGAGTGGTGCCATCTACCCTGAGGGCAGGTAGGGCATCTCGTTGTGGTAGTTGTAGTCTGGGCAGACCTTCTGCACCAGCCGGTAGTCCGTGCTGTAGAAGGAGATGTAGATGCAGATGACCTTGAAGGGCTTGGAGCAGATCCAGGAGACGTGGCTCTGCGTCTGCTCCTGGAAGCAGGTCTTGGAGGGGTCGTAGTTGCACAGGGCGGTGCGCTTGCTGCGGTCCACCTTCTCGTAGTCCACGCGGCAGTTAAAGATCTTAGAGTCCTTGGGGTAGACGACGCTCTGGCGCTCCAAGTCAAATTCCACGGCTTTCACTGGGGGCACCAGGCTAACGGAGATGTTGCCCTGGCCTGTGGAGTTGTGGCGGAAGTAGACGCTGAAGGTCCCATTTCCGTGGTCCACGATCTTTCCGGTTATCAGCAGGTTGAGCCGTACCGTCTTGATGTTGGAGTAGAAGTCTCCCCAACCAAACATCTTCTTGAACTTGCCTGTCTTGACGATGGGGCCTGCGCTTGACCCGCGATGTGCCTGAGGGGTCGTCTGCAGGCTTCATCAGGTCGCTGCCCAGCATTTCCCAGAATTCCTGTTTGGAGAAGGGCACGGGGGAGTGGTAGGGCAGTTCCAGGGTGGAGCTGTTGGCTGCCCGGCTCTTGCTGTGCTGCACCCAGCGGGTCAATGGGGAGAGGGAGCTGTGACTACCCAGCATGCCAAGCGGCTTAGCGTGGTCGTCTGAGGAGCTCTTGCTGTTGGGAGAAGAGTCTTCCTGACCAAGGGCCAGCTGAGGAGAGAGGAGCAGAGAAACAACAAGAGTTTATGACATAACTCTTAACAAAGTGCAGCATTTGCATAAAGACAGAAACGTTTATGGTCAACATAAATAGGCATTTGAATATATGAATTCTTCAGATTCAGGTAGCTGCATCTGATGTTCTTGCTGTGTGTGTGTGTGTGTGTGTGTCTGTTAACACACATTTTGATAACCATTGCATGATAAAGACTGAGGGGTCGGGGGGAGGCCACGCACAAAAAAGAAACCGTGACAAGCAATTAAGGCTTTTTAATGTTTTAATTAAAAATGTGTATCAGCAGGAATCCACAGGAGATGGAGGTGCAGGGAGATCAGATAGTCAACTCGGTGGAAGCTTCGTCAGGAAGCTGTGAGTGTGGAATAATGGCTAATTATTGAACAGTAATGAGCCACACACACACATACACACATACTATGAGAACTTCTCATTCTTTGTGTGTGTGTGTGTGTGTTGGGGTAATTAGGTCACTGTGTTTATTAGCTACTATCAGTTCAGGTCTGATCTTCTTTATGGCTAACTCAGCAACCCTTTACTCTCCAGGATCAACCTCTAAATGGTCCCAGACCATGCCCAGTTCCTTCTCATTATTCCTCTAATTATGGTGACATCACATGAACATGACAATCCTCATTCACCTGCTGCCCCGGTTGGTTCGTATTAGTACCACATCGATCCTGCTGTGCCAATGCAAATGTTGCCTTTATTATGACCTTTATTTGTCCTTTTTGATGAAACCAAGGTTTCTGTTATGTGAAATCCCCCAGGTTGACAGGGTTCGACTTCTGCAACGTGGATAGGACTGAGCTGCGAGTAGAAATAGCTGCTAAACAAGCCACGCCCACACATGCACAGATAAATCTGGCCTCAGTGTCAGTTTCTTTCTGTGTTGTGTGTCTTCTCCGCTGGCAGATTCCACGCATGTGATCTCCAATTCAGTGTGTGGCCTATGTCAGTGTGTGTGGGTGTGTGTATGTGTGTGTGATCTATTATACATTCTGCTGCCTGAGCCCTGATCCCCAGCCACCTCCGACTTTCTTACTAAGGCTTAGGTACGCCGGCTCCATCACACACACTCCACGTTGAAGACGGTCAGTGGCTCGTCGTGTGTGGCAATGGTTCTGACTCAGAAAAAGTCCGGCGTCTCCCACTAACTATGACAGAAGGTGGTAGTAGCCCAGTAAGTAAGACATTGTGTCACTGAGCAAGACATTTAATGTCTCCAGGGGGACTGTCCATGTCACTACTGAATTTAAGGCGCTCTGGCAGCATCTCCCACCTAAAGCCTCTTTAACTACGACCCCGAGCACAGCAGCATCTCCTACCTCGAGCAACTTTAACTACCACACCAAACACAGCAGCGCCTACAACATCGGGCAACTTGAACTACGACCACGAGCACAGCAGCATCTTTCACCCCTGGTTCTTAAACTACGTCACCAATCAAAGCAGCATCTCCTACCTCCAGCAACTTTAACTACCACACCAAACACAGCAAGCGCCAACCACATCAGGCAACTTTAACTATGACACCAAGCACAGCAGCATCTTTCACCCCTGGTTCTTAACTACCGACACCAATCATAGTAGCATCCTCCTACCTCAAGCAAACTTTAACCTACCACACCAACACAGCAGAGCCTACCACAATCAGGCAACTTTTAACTATGACCCCGAGCACAGCAGCATCTCCTACCTCGAGCAACTTTAACTACACACCAAACACAGCAGAGCCTACCACATGGGCAACTTTAACTACGACAACCAAGCAAAGCAGTGTCTTTTCACTTCCCCTGGTTCTTAACTATGACCCTGAGCACAGCAGCATCTCCTACCTTGAGCAACTTTAACTACCACACCAAACACAGCAGAGCCTACCACATCGGGCAACTTTAACTGTGATACCATGCAAAGCAGTGTCTTTCACCCCTGGTTCTTAAACTACGACACCAATCAAAGCAGTGTCTTTCACCCCTGGTTCTTAAACTACGACACCAATCAAAGCAGCATCTTTCACCCCTGGTTCTTGAACTGTGACACCAATCAAAGCAGCATCTCCTACCTTGAGCAACTTTAACTACCACAACCAACACAGCAGAGCCTACCACATCGGGCAACTTTAACTACGACACCAATCACAGCAGCGTCTTCCTCATCAGGCAACTTTAACTATGACACCGAGGACAGCTGCTCCTCCTACCTCGAGCAACTATGAAACCAAAGACAGCAGCAACCCCCACCCCTGGTTCTTTAACTACAATGCAGAGGACACAGCATCAGCAGAAGTTCCAGGGTAGATCTCTGAACAGGTCTCCTGTCCCGCTGCAGCTTCTCTGAAACTTCGGTCCCCACTCTGCTGCATAATTGTTTCTGGTTCTTGTTGATTTGCATGTCATGTTTTTTGTGGCGTCCGCCTGCTGTCCTGGTGGCAGTGGCATGCTGGGATATGGTAGATCCCCTCAGATCCCAACACACCAAGCTGCAGATGGATGCCACCCAAAACCAAACCTTAGGCACCCAGACACAAACACAAACAGATCTAAAGCAGAATGCAGATCGCTTGCTGTGTTCACATCGACATCGAACATACACAGGCTCAATTGTAGCATGAAGATGTTCTATAAAGACCTTTAATCTCTCATGAGAACATGTATCACTGCGTTTTTAATGAGCACCGTGCTGGAGGTGTCTAAATCGCACTGTTAAGATGTGCCTGCGGTTGGCCAGCGGGAGGAAACCTGCCGTAAAATGTGATCCCTCTGATATCCCCCCAGAGAGCCCCCTGCCAGCAATATAATAATGAATAAAAGCGGGAGCGGGCAGACATATTGATTTTAATGTATTCACACTCCGCTCCTCCGATTTCGGGGTGTAGGAGGAGCGCGAGCCAAATCAGACGGCGTACGGTGACAAACTGCGCTATTCCCCCACCGCCTCCGTCAATCTCCTTTCCTGCGGTGGCCCCTCCCACCCTGCCCTCTGCAGCTGAGGGTTCTGCAGCCATAGCCTCATTACCACGAAACCAACTTTCATGTTCTTCCTGTGCCCATATGGGTTCCACCAGCTCTCCAGGTTCCTCCATCATCGTGGTTATACTTCAGGACCTGGTCTGAGGAAACCAAGGATCTCTGACTGATATTTGAATCATTTCAAATGATTTCATTCAAAATTATTTCAAACAACAACATAGCATTTTTTGCGTTTTTAAAATCTGAATTTACACATGTTTTTAATAGAACTAATACATATTTAGTGCTTAATGAAACACATGTACATATATTATGAACAGCTCCTAATTAACATTAATTTCATGTCCTGTGCATGATTTTAAGAAATATGTATTTTTAACCCTTAGCTGTGCCACACACTTCATGCTCTAGTTGATTTTCAGGGGCTGTGTGGAATCAGTAAGTGTAGATGAACATCATTAGTGTAGTGTTAGTTTTGAACTTCGGTAGTGTAGAAGCACACGTTGTCCTCGTCTGCCTCTAGTGTTACAGTCACTGAGATTCAGCGCCACTGATCAGGCTAGAAGTGAAACAGACATCATGATGCAGACAGGGGAACATGGGAAAACACAACATCTTCACAGGATAGTGTTACGTATGGAGTACTTGGCCATGTATTGTTACGTACAGACACATAGTGTGGTGTAATGTTACGTACAGAGCATATTGTGGGGTAGTGTTACGTATAGAGTACTTTAGGTAGTGTTACATATGGAGAACATTGCGGTTTAATGTTACGTACGAAGCACATCGTAGGGTACTGTTATGTATGGAGTACTTTGCCATGTAGTCTTACGTATGGAGTACTTTGTGGGGTAGTGTTACATTTGGAGTATTTGGCCATGTAGTCTTACGTATGGAGTACTTGGCTGTGTAGTGTTTTCATATGGATACTTGGTCATGTATTGTTATGTACAGAACACATCACAGGGTACTGTTACGTACAGAGTACTGTAGTGTTACGTATAGAGTACTTGGTCATGTAGTCTTACGTATGGAGTGCTTGGCTGTGTATTGTTACATACGGAGCACATTGCGGGGTAATGTTACATACAGAGCACATCATGGGTACTGTTACATACAGAGCACTGTAGTTTCACGTATAGAGTACTTGGCTGTGTGTTTACGTATAGAGTACTTGGCCATGTAATGTTACGTATGGAGTGCTTGACTGTGTGTTACGTATGGAGTACTTTGGGGTAGTGTTACATTTGGAGTATTTGGCTGTGTAGTCTTAATTATGAAGTACTTGGCTGTGTAGTGTTTCATATGGAGTACTTGGTCATGTATCGTTTACAGAACACATCACATGTACTTTACATAAAGAGTACTGTAGTGTTACGTATAGAGTACCTGGCTGTGTATTGTTACGTATGGAGTACTTGGCTGTGTAGTGTTACGTATGGAGTACTTGGCCATGTAATGTTACGTATGGAGTACTTGGCCATGTAATGTTACGTATGGAGTACTTGGCTGTGTAGTGTTACGTATGGAGTACTTGGCCATGTAATGTTACATATGGAGTACCTGGCTGTGTAGTGCTATGTATGGAGAACTTGGCCATGTACATTGTACATTAACAATGCAGCACAGTTGCTTTTCACATGTCTGAATTCTGAATACCTCAAGTACAATCATGTAAATTTGTGGTTATGTGTTCCTCCATCAGCAACCCTTTTAAAATGACGTTTGCCCCATTCGATTGGCCATGGTGACTGGAACTGGGTCCCTCATTTTTTAATAGAAATGATCAGTGTAGCGATGTAACAATATCAGTAATGTTCGGTGAAGATGACTGAGATGAACTGGTCAGCGGGGGTGCTGAAGGTGAAGTGCTGTTGAAGCTCCTGAGTGGGTTGTGCACGTTAAACGGGGATTAATGGATGATTATCCAGCCTATAAAACAAAGAGGACAAGCGGCGCCGCTCTCTGCAACAGATGGCAAATGGCTTCAGATGGAAAAGCGGCCCAGAGCTGCGGAGGTTGAGTCACCGAGACGAAGGTTGTAAAAGTGAGACGTGAGAAGGACGTGGAGCAGAGAGGGACGCAGTATCGGGGCGTCAGAGCTCCACGGTTTGCTCCTCACTGTCCCCGATGCTGAGCTGCTCCGTGTTCCGCGCTGTATACGTGTCTGCTCGGTGTTTTGCCGGATTTTCCTCCAACTCCTGTGAGTCATGGGGAGGGGGGGTCGCCGGCTCTCTGGGGGGGCCGCCGCTCTGTCGTCGCCGTGGTAATTGTGACTCATTGAGCGTTAGCGAGCGCGGGCCTTGGGCGTCTCTGCGGGCGTAAGAGGCGGAGGAGGAAGAAGGGACGATGGGGGAGGACACGGGAAATGCTGCTAGAGGGGAGACGATCCACCAACACCAGTCGGCCGGTGAGGCAATTAACAGACACTTAACGAGACTGTTCACAACCGCCCTCCCCCGAGGCAATTACTGAGACAGAAATGGCATTTTAGTCCGAGCGCTTCACCTGCGCCATTTTCCAAAAGACGAACCAATCAGGACGCAGCGCTTAATTAAAGACGTATCGCGAACGGTGGGGACATCAAACAAAGGTCCTTCACAGCAGCACTTCACCAACCTCGTAAATATGAAAATCCGGGGATATTCCATCAGTGCAAAAGAGCCATAAAAAGTTTCGTTATTTTGCTATTGTGAATGACGCACAGAACGAACGACTGAGACAAATTCAACACGAACGACTGTGTTTATGGCTGGGAGTGACATCAATAACTCACACACACGTGGAATATTCCATAAAGCAGCCATTTTCAGCCAAATTGCACAAATGGACGCAGAAATACACTTTATTATCATTAATGATAAAATGTCGCGGGGAAGCGGCTCTCGTAATAAGCGGCGGGTCTTTGTTCTCCGACGTTGACACCCAGACAACCGCATGGCCACGGCAGGATTTTCACTGTACTCACACGGACACACAAACACACACACGGGCGCGGGCTGCTGGAACAACGAAGTCCAATAAGTGCAGCGTTTCCTCTGGCTGTTGGATTGAAATCTCCGTCTCTAATATGACATCAATTTTTAATTAAAGGCCCTGGTTACTGCTCAGATTTCCAAGTGTTCTCTGACGCTTTATATTGTCTCACACACACACACACACACACACACAGACCTAATATGCTCACGGTGGCAGCGCTCTTCCCAACACATGATTAAAACCGGAGAGGAGCGCGGCCCTTCGAACTAATTATTCCGCACCGTAGACGGCGAGGGAGGGCAGGGGGGTAATTTTGCGAGAAACAAGCTGTTTGACTCGTAATGAATCATTTCTCGGAGGAGGTCACCAGAGGAACGGCCGTGTTTGGCGAGTGAACGTGCATCTCGCGGCCCCGGCGGGCCCCGCCTCATTACGGATGCAGGGCGAGGGTCCGGCCCGCCTGGTGAGTGAAATGGGCATCTAGAAAATACAGGCGGGGGTTACGAGGGACGGAACTAAACGAAACTAAACTTGATTTTAAAACCCCACCCCTTCCAAACACATATATTAGACCTTAACGAGGTCCCCTCCGGCCCATTCCGCATAAATTACACCGCGCTGACCTGCCGACCTCAGCTTTATTGTACAGCAAATCTTGTTTTATCCTGCACACAATGGTTTTAAAGTGATTTAAAAAATCATGAACATTTATTTTTTAATGATAAAAAAAATAACACAGATAAGCGGGTGTGCAGATTCAATCACATTAACAGTAAAAAAACAACCACAGTCTGATTTAAATTCGGTTTGTGTAAAATACTAATTATAAAATATTGCATTTAGCACCATATACTGTTATTCCCCTTTTTACCTTGACCATAAATCCGAGACATTTTCTTATACATTTACTCCTGACCTCTGACCCCCCACCTTGAGGGGTCACACTCTGTCCTGGTCATGCCTGATGGGGTCATTCGGAGAGCGACTCGCGCCGGCCGTGAAAGTCTTTTTCTGTCTGTCCCTCCGAATATGTTTTTTCTTGAAAGAGTCGTTTAATGAGCAAATATTCGCCCTGAGATACGAAAAGAGAACAAAATCTCCATTGATCCTGCGGCATTTTCTGTTTTTTTTCCTGGCTGTAGAACGCTGAATCATTCAGAGAACGATTTAACGAACGGAACGCGGGACGTCCCTCGCCGTTCAGATTAAACGAGCTTTAGCTACATCGACTGCGCTCTCCCAACCTCGACCCAAATCCTGCATCCGCCGCTGATAATGTATTCCTGGGATCGTAGCGTAGCCACAGCATGAATACAAACCTGCGCATCGATGCGCCTCGGGTGGAGAAAGCCGCGATTTATTTACAACAGCCGAGCAACTCCGAAAATCAACATTTCAATGAATTCAGATGAAACTGAACGGAACGTGGAGAACATTACTCTCTACTCCCATTAAACCCAGCGTCAGGAGGGCCGTACATTCCGACAGGCCTGTTCACATCACGTTCTCATCACATTCACATCACATTCACATCATGTGGTGTTGGTAGTGGGCGTGGTCACTTTCACTAGAATTAAAGCGCCTGATAACCTGCATGGTGGTGTCGGTAGTGGGCGTGGCCACGTTCACTGGAATTAAAGCGCCTGATAACCTGCATGTTGGTGTTGGTAGTGGGCGTGGTCACGTTCGCTGGAATTAAAGCGCCTGATAACCTGCATGTTGGTGTCGGTAGTGGGCGTGGTCACGTTGACTGGAATTAAAGCGCCTGATAACCTGCATGTCGGTGTTGGTAGTGGGCGTGGCCACGTTGACTGGAATTAAAGCGCCTGATATCCTGCATGTTGGTGTTGGTAGTGGGTGTGGTCACGTTCGCTGGAATTAAAGTGCCTGATAACCTGCATGTTGGTGTTGGTAGTGGGCGTGGCCACGTTGACTGGAATTAAAGCGCCTGATAACCTGCATGTCGGTGTTGGTAGTGGGCGTGGTCACATTCGCTAGAATTAAAGCGCTCATAACCTGCTGATGGTAGTGGGCGTGGTCACGTTCACTAGGAATTAAAGCGCCTGATAACCTGCATGTCGGTGTTGGTAGTGGGCGTGGGTCACGTTCGCTAGAATTAAAGCACCTGATAACCTGCTTGATGGTAGTGGGCGTGGTCACGTTCACTAGGAATTAAAGCGCCTGATAACCTGCATGTTGGTAGTGGGCGTGGTCATGTTTCTGTATTAGGGGTATTAGGTGTAGAGAACAGAGGGAAATGGAGGAGAGAGGGAGGAGATGGATGCTGTGCTACAACTGGGCGTGTCACCTATAGACAGGAGGTGGTTAAATTATCCAGAATGAGGAAGTAGGGGTGTGACAGCTGTCAATCGTAGCTTCAGGCTCCTCCCATTTTAAACTTGATTAAAATTCATCTAATTCCACACCAACAGAAAGAGTAACGTCTCCACCGGTTGCTTCCTGTTGATTTCTGTAAATCCAGACGGTAAAACCGCGGTACCGTACACCCCACGCTGGTGTACGGTAGATATATCAGATATTCATACTTCTCATATCTGTCTGTTGTATTCGCTCTTTTAGAACATAATCACATGCGAAATGAATGCATGATTACGGCTTTTTGTGGCCGTGGTAAGATAACGTCTGGGACGCCTTTCAGTGGCGCCGCTTTGTCCACACCTCTGAATGTGTTAAGGGGACAATATTAGAATGTCCTTTATGACTTTTTCCATATCTTTTGTGATCAGAACATGACCCGTGATCCTTGGCTCGGCAGAATCACCGAGCCGCCGCCATTCATCTGCTTTCAGGAATATTGACGAGTGACCAGGGCGGGTCACCAAGCATCTTCGTATTTTATTAACAGTCTAATGATCTTGCTGATTGGCCCTGCTTGCTGCCCCCGGTGTCTGATTGCTGTACTGCACGTCACACATGTGTAGAGGTGACCAGGCCCCGGGTACGGGGGTCTGGGCCGGACACGCCGAGGGTCACGCACCGAGTGTCGGCGCATAAATCACCGGTGCTTTACAGCCGCAGCAGAGGGGGACGGTGGCTCTGCGTCCCCCTCCATCCATCTTTCCTCTCCCCCTCTCTCTCCCTCTCTCTCTCTACGCTTCCGGCACATTCCTCAGCCCTGGAATCCTGGTCTTCACAAGTGAAATTAACGCGGAATAATAATGTACCATAATCAAATATTAAAGTCCATTTCAGAATAACTGTTTGGGAACATGGTGGCATCAGTCAGTTGAGCCGTTAATTGGAGGACAGGCTGTGGTTAATCATCATGTAACGGGAGAAGGTGGAGAAGGTGGAGAAGGTGGAGGTCTCTTCATATCCCAGCAGCTGCAGGGACGGACAACTTCTCCGGTGGAACAAAGTCCCACAAAACGAGGTGCTACTGGGCGTGAAGATGAGCGGATCTTCTAGGCCATGATGATTGAGCTCCAGCAGCCTGGCCTCCTGACCATCTGACCATCTTCTGGTCTACAGAACTTTTCTCACCGCGGCGGCTCTTACCAGACACGCGGTCCCGTTGAGGAGCAGCAGGATGAAGCTGCGGTCGCGGCGCATGGTGGCGCTGCGCGGGTCCGAGGGCGGACGTCGGTTCAGGATCCCGCGGAGTCCAGACTCGGTCCCATGTCCAGACCCCGACCGGCCCGCCGGACCTCAGTTTCCCGGAAATCCACCGGCGCGCGCCGCCAGATGCCGCATCACCGGATCCTCCGGGAAACAGGGATCCCCGAACCCGAACCCGAACCCGGATCTCCGCTCAGCACGCGGCACGCGGCGCGCAGCATTTCTGGCGGGAGAGACGAGAACACCCGCGAAACACGGCACATCTGAGCGCGTGCGGAGTGTTGGTCTGACGTTTTAAACCTCTCTCTCTCTCTCTCTCTCCCTCCCTCTCTCTCTCTTTCTCTCTCTGCACTCTTTCTATCTTCCCCCCTCTCTCTCTCCTCTCTCCCTTTCTCTCTCTCCATCTCTCTCTATATATCTATCTATCTCTCTCTCCCTCTCTCTCTTTCTCTCTCTCCCTCTCTACATCTCTCTCACTTCAGCCCGCCCAATCAAACATCTCCTCATCTCCACCTCCCACCACAGGAATCTCCCAGCAGATTCACTTCTAGGAGTGGCGATGTGAAGGTGCGGCGTGGTGAAGGTGCGGCGTGGTGAAGGTGTGGTGTGGTGAAGGTGCGGCGTAATGAAGGTGCGGCGTAGTGAAGGTGTGGTATGGTGAAGGTGCGGTGTAGTGAAGGTGCGGCGTGGTGAAGGTGTGGTGTGGTGAAGGTGCACCGTGGTGTGGTGAAGGCGCCACCACACTCCCTGAGGAACTGTCTCTCTTCTGCACGTTTCAGGAAGATGATGACCTGGCTCGGCTGAAGATGAAAGGTCATCATTAGGAGCGTACGATGAGTGTGTGTGTGAGTGTGTGTGTGTGTGTGTGTTGTGTGAGTGTGTGTGAGTGTGTGTGTGTGTGTGTGTGTGTGTGAGTGTGTATGTGTGTGTGAGTGTGTGTGTGTGTGTGTGTGAGTGTGTGTGTGTGTATGTGAGTGTGTGTGTGTGTGTGTGAGTGAGTGTTGTGTGAGTGTGTTGTGTGTGTGAGTGTGTGTGTGTGTGAGTGTGTGTGTGAGTGTTGTGAGTGCGTGTGTGTGTGTGTGTGTGTGGTGTGTGTGTGTGTGTGTGAGTGTGTGTGGTGTGTGAGACTGTGTGTGTGAGTGTGTGCGTGTGTGTGTGAGTGTGTGTGTGAGTGTGTGTGTGTGTGAGACTTTGTGTGAGTGTGTGTGTGTGTGTGTGAGTGTGTGTGTGAGACTGTGTGTGTGTGTGTGTGTGTGTGTGGTGTGTGTGTGAGTGTGTGTGTGAGTGTGTGTGTGTGTGAGTGTGTATGTGATGTGTGTGTGTGTGTGTGTGAGTGTGTATGTGAGTGTGTGTGTGAGTGTGTGTGAGTGTGTGTGTGTGAGTGTGTGTGTTGTGTTGTGAGTGTGAGTGTGTGTGTGTGTGAGTGTGTGTGTGTGGTGTGTGGTGTGTGTGTGTGAGTGTGTGTTCGCTCTCTTTATTACACTCGGAGCATGGGTGAAGTTGAGCAGGAGCTTTCTGATGAAACTACGATGATTTTGGGCGCCGTGGAGGATCATGGGATTTGGGATTTTACCTCCCAAATCGAGGTCCAGGGAGTAAAAAGTCTTATAAAGCACCGTGGGGCACAGACCACACTTAATTCA